>NC_060892.1:2588989-2826489 GCF_014805685.1 Silurus meridionalis
CAGCAGCAACTTACGAACAAATTGACGCTACGAACGGTCGTTCGGAAAGTAATTTGTTCGTAAGGTGGGGAGCGCCTGTATTAATAATAGTATTTGCAATAAACAATTCGTCTGTGACTGCAAAGTGGTCAATAAGTCTCATTTGCTAAGCAATAATAAAGATTAGTGCACATTAACGTAGTTATCAGGGAGGATTTGACGACAGCTTTGAGCGACCCATCAGATCCGAAGCTATTTTTCTGGTGGAGGCATTTCTCTACCGACGGAGGAGAATCTAAACCAGGGGTCCCCAAACTACGGCACATTTGGAACATCCCCTTTGAACAATGCCAGAGACTCTATAATTTATTAATGATATAATAATTGGGCAATAATGTGCATTAATCTTGGCGCAATAACTATTAGTTATATGCGTAATAACTTAACTATTATTGTAGTTATTTTCTGCCACCTGTTTTTTACTGCTGCTTTACATTTCAATTCACTTAAAATAAACCTTATGTATATTTATCGATATTTTCTTATTTTTACTTTAATCTTTACTTTGATTTACTGTGAGCAACCAAACAGTTTCTCTATGGGCTCAATAAAGTATTTTAATCCCGATTATTATTATATGAATATTAATATATTCGTATTTATTTTGTTTACCACACTCGTTTTTGTTTGTTTTTTCTGTACTATTTAACATGGGGTTTTTTTTTACCCATTTTATAAACTATCGGTTGATTAATCGGTTATTTGCAGGTACGATCCAACGTAGCTATCGGTTGACCGCTGGTTCTTGACGTAGCCGAATTATTTGCATAAATAAGCAAAAGTTGAATTTTAATAGCAATAAAAAAGAAAATGTAATCATGAGAGTAATAATGCTCTTTTAATAGGCGATACAGAATATCTCTTGAAACATAAATTTGTCTGTATGGAGCAGAACAAAATATTACACTAATCCGGTGTTTGGTCATAAGCTGAAATGGATGCAAACGAATACAGATAAAAAAATACATATATTTTGAATTTGATTTAATTGTTAGTGTAATTTTGTTGCACAACAGCTGACGCACAGCACAAGGAATTTTAATTATGCAATTTAGTGAATATTAATCGAAATGGATTTTTTTTTTTTTTTTTACTTTTTTTGACTTGTGAATGTGCGGGGTAGAAATTGCATTCAATCTGTTTTTATCTTGCAAGAGTTTTTTTTTTCAACTCCATTCAAGTTCCCAGTTATAGGCTTTACATCCTGTTCATTCTCATGGTAAGTTTCCCGTCTTGAACATTTTCCAACCCTAAACCTAAAGGGAAATGTGGGTCTTTTAAGGAAGCTCCATAATGCCTTTCGCCTCCCTGCACATTAAAGCATGTTGAACCTCACACTAAATTTACCAACTGAGGAATTTATCCGTGTCTGAGGAACTGTAGAAAACACATCACAGACACCAACAATGCTTCTCACTCAAAACCCCAACAGTCCTCATTAAAGTCATGACTGATGCATAGGTTTTTTTTCCCCTTGGTGGGTTTGCAGCCCTTTAAAAATCAGCCTGACAACACATCAGCGGGAGAGATAAAAGCTCTCTCCCGAGCCTGCGACAGGAATAAGAGTGAACGCCTCTTGGAAAAGCGAACGACGCTCCTGTGAGCCGCGCTGGGAGACCCCGGGTGTCTGCGTTGGCTGCGAGTGGCCTCCAGTCTTTGCGCCATCGCTGAGGGACAGATGGGTGAAGAAGATTCGGTAGTGACGACACAGCGTGAGGGTATCGACTGTCGTCTCATCGCTCTCAGCAGGGGTTAAGTCGGATGGTTTGGCCTTCAAAATGTCTAGACATTGTACAGCTGTCCACGTTTTTGCTTATGATTGAGAAATAAACTGGTCGACTAAACAATTCTGATGGCATGTAAAGATAATCCTAAACCATAATAATAATAAAATATACAATAAAATAAAGATATAATGAATAACTATATACCATCCGGCTCACTTTTCTGATTCTACAACAGTAATCATCATTCTGGACAATTATTCTGTATATAATAGTATTATTTAATTCAATGATCCTGTATATAATTGATAGTATATCCCAGATTATCCTCATATCTATATATCATCTGTTGTATATACGTTGTGCATTTCCTATAATGATCATTTTATATCCAAAACTCAACACATTGTGCCTTACACACATCCTGCACTAATGTAACCTTTCAACATAATGTATATGGGTTTCTATTTATTTTTAGTGCACTGCTCACCAGCTTCCGCACATATTTTAGCTGCCGGAGCCTTTTTATTTATTTGCCGTACATTTAACATTGATACACTTTTATATTACATGCATGACATATATTTGCATATTTATCTGCACTTGTCAGTTTGTAAAATTGCTACTATTTACACTTCTGGTAGATGTGAAACTGCATTTTGTTGCTGTGCACCTGAACTAGCAGTGACAAAGTCATCCATGCGTCTATCTGTCTGTCTGTCTGTCTGTCTGTCTTCTCACAGTCATTCCATGCCGTCTAGGAGCCTGAAAGAGGCTGTTTTTTGCTTCATCCAACAAACTAATAGAACAGCTGAACACACATGGATGAGAAAACACTCAGTACATTCCCCCGCATGGGATCCGACCCAGAAACCATTACCGGTATTTTCTTGAGACACGAGCTGCAAGCTTAAAAAAAATTAAAAAAAATAAAAAAATTGCTAAAATGAATGCACAATCCGGAGGTGTATTAGCAATTATCGAGTAGCAAGAGAGTGACAGCGAAGGAGGACAAACTGGCAGCTCAGCACAATGAATTAAACGAAAAAAGATTTTCCAAGCATATGCCGTGTCCATACAACAAAAAAAAAATGTGAAGGACGATGCTTTTGTTTCTTTTTTGATTAAATAGCGAAAATGTTGAAAGTAATATTTATTTAATATTTATAGAAACTGGGTTGTTTTTTTCATTCATGATCTCTAATAAAAAAATACTATCTCTAAACTATTTCTTTATCGCTAAATCGCTGCCGGGGGTAAAAAAATATAGGGGGGGTGTTTCCCTGGCGCTGTTTTCTCAGGAAGAAATGTCCACTCTGGAACCATTTCTGCAAATGATGAATAATTTGATGCAAACTAGGGCAATATATTCAGGGATCACAGACAATCTGGTAGAACATGGCGTGAGGCAGGGCGGCGGGGCGGGGTGGTGTTCTATAATGTGTGTCAGATTTTGTGTAGTGCACAGGGTTGCAAAATTTCAGGAATTTTCCATGGGAATTTATGTAAATAAACTGGGAATTTACAAAATTGCAGGTTATTCTATAACAGGGAACTTTAATGTATTGAACAATCTGGCGGGATTTAATGCAATTTCAGTTTAATTTCTACCTGCACATTGATCAGTCACATGCACACTTACTGAAGGGCCACTGAGGCCACGCCCCCTACATGCACTACGCAATCCTCCATCACATAACACACGTTTTGTATGTTATACAGTTTATATACATTTCCCAAATTTTCTAATTAATTCCTATAAATTCCCATCAAGTTCTGGTAAGTTTCCAACTTGGAATATTTCACAAAAAATGAAAGAAAACGGAGTAGAATTTTCCCCTCTATCGCATCACAACAATGTTGTTCAGACCTCGGTGCTGAAATATGAACTGTGGCACCACGGAACGTAAAAAAAAGAAGAGCAAAAAAAGGGAGGTTTCTAAGAAAGGGAGATTAGCGAGTAAAGGAGAAGATGACACACCGAGGGGTTGATTGACAGGAAGGATATTACCTCCTCTTTTTTTCTCTCTCTCTCTTGGTGAACTCGCTCAGTTCAAAAGGAGGCTGTAATTGAAATTGACAAACAGCTGCATTAGTCTGATCATGCAGACCAGCCTTGGCAGGCAACAACATAGAAGGTGAGAAGTAGAGTAGGAGGAGAAGGGGGAGGAAGGCTTGAGAGGCTTTGCTAGCATGGAGATAGATTAATCTTGTTCGTGAATAATGCATGAGCGTGCTGTGTGTGATCGCACTGACGGCTTGTTATTAGCCGTGTCACTGAGAAAAAAACACGCCAAATCAACTGACCTTTTTGGTTGTTTTTTTTTTTCTTTTCTTTTTTCACATGCACACACAAACCTACTAATTATTCTACCAAATAATAAACAAAAAGCTTTGTAGTCATCTGAGAAATGAGAGAAGTGAATGAAGAGCAAAAACGCCTTCTTGACACACGCTAATGTTACAGCACTGCTGTGTGGCACAGCCTGAATTGACCCAAGAGAACATGCTGAACATTTTGGTGTTGGTGTAGCTGTTTTCTATAAAAGAAAAAACCCGTCAGACCTGGGGTGCTGCAGAAATCACGTGACCTAGCTGCCAGGTTGCACAGATGACAGAAATTGCCATAACGAGGACATAAAAAAAAAAAAAAAAGAAAAAAGACAATGTCACCTTACCAGAAATGATTGAGTTCCAGAGTGTGTATTGAACAGAATAAAATGTTCTGGTTTAAGATCAATTCATTTCTATAATCAGTGTAACCTGGCAGCTTCCACATCACAAGGGTTGAACGCTTATTTACATTTACGTTTGTATAATAAGTTGTTAAAATCACCAAACAGCAAATGTCTACTGCACTGGACATGAAGACATGAAGCTGAACAATCCTGAAAGCAGTTTTATGAGATTGGGAATTTGATCATCCTTGTTTTTCAGCATGTCTATAAAAATGTCTGAGATGCACAGGGCTGCAACAACTAAACGATAAAATCGATGATAATCAATAATGAAATTGTTGTCTATGAAAGCAGTTATCGATAAGTTGGGCTGCTCAGGTTACGGATTAGCGTGACGGTTAGATAACACATATTAAACGCAACTAAGAAAACTGCACCTGGAAGTTACGCAAAGTTGGGTTTGAGGGAAAAAAAAAAAACAACACACTGGTGTCACGGATGAAGGTGAAACATCAGCACGGTGAGCAAAAACTGTATAATCCTAATCATGTGAAAATTATGTAGTTTAATGAAGTAAAACGGTGCAAACAAACACTAAATCTAAAAACAGCAAATAACAGCAGCAGTAAACGATCACATTTTTTAGTCACTGTTGTGGTTTTCAGCGAATGGTTGCGCATTTGTACACCGTTGCTGTTAGCTTTCTGCGTTTCTCCGTTTTATAGCATTTGTAAAACTACACAACAGTAAACTAATTTACTGCGGCTTTACTACATTCAAATGCTTTTTAATGTTTGCATATTTAATTTATGCATATAACATTTAATGTTTATACAAACATTTATTAATGATATTTTCTAGATGCTCACATCTTTACACTTATTTTTTCCAAACAAAAATTGTCAAACGCCGTGTCCAGAGCGACGTACAGAAGTGCTTTAAGTCTCTGGCAATAAATAAATCTACACTGGTACGCTAGATTACAAACTTTAGATAAAATCAGACTGTTCTTCTTGATTTTTACAAAGCAAACTTGGAAAGTGCTAATTTAATGTTTCAGAGAGAGGTAGGTCTTTAACCGTCGCTTAAAGATAGGGGCCAGGGACTCTGTACGGACATCTAGAGGAAGTTCATTTCACCACATCGGTGCCAGAACAGAGAAGAGTCTTGTAGTATACTTGTTAAACTCTATATCGTTAAACTCACTATGTGGCATTTTGCACTTTTTTACATAAATACTTGTGTAAAAGATGTTTTCGTATCTTTCTAATAAACAAAACAGGGAATAAAAATGGCATCTGATTAAATCAATAAAATCACCCAATCAATCGAAAACAAATTTACTTTACCTCAACCTTCAAATGTAACTTTTTACCACACAATCACTAATTTATCGGGCGTGAAGCAGAGGTCATATGGTTAATTAAAAAGCGGGAAGACTGCTGGCTGTTTCCGAGATTTCTGAGAGGTCTCCCGGGTCTGCAACAGCTGCTCGCCTGAACAGCTTGGAAACTCATCCGTCAGCCGGCCACCAATGCAGTTTAGCGGCCAGTGTTGTGTAGAATGATGATTTTAGAAGGAATTTATCAAGAAAGGACGCGTTTGTACCCTTTCATGCAGCGCGTCCACAGTTTAATAAGCCATTTCACGTCAAAATCACTCAAAACAATCGCTTTCTGTTGATCTCTGGACTATTTGGAATTCTAAAGTTTTTAGTTCAAAATCCTAAATGAAATTAAACTGTACATATTTAAAAAACATACATTACATTTACAAAAGTTTGGGGACCTTAAGAACTTGTATACTTCTCTCTGAACATCCCGTTTCACATTTATTTCCCATTTGCTCTTATATTGACCTCCACGCTTCTGGGAAGATGTTCCACTAGATTTTGTGGAGATTCGTTTAACCACAAAACCTGGGGTACAGTCAGAGTTCCCATGCTGGAAAACTCAGGTGCCCTCATGCTTTTGTTCATATAGTGAATGTCTCCAAGCCTCCTTTTTTTAAATAGAAAATCTAAAGAATTAAAAATATGCCTTAGATTTAGTTACACTAATCAGACATAACATTATGAGCACCTGCCTAATATTGTGTTGGTCCCCTTTTTTGCTTCTAAATCACTCGTGACCCATCGAGCATCAACAGCATGAACTTCTTCAGCAGTTTGAGCTACAGGAGCTCGTCTGTTGGATCGGACCACACGGACCAGCCTTTGCTCCTCACGTGCATCAATGAGCCAAAGCCACCCCACGACCCTGTCGCCGGTTCACCACTGTTCCTTCCTTGGAGCACTTTTGATAGATACTGACCACTGCAGACCAGGAACATCCCACAAGAGCTGCAGTTTTGGAGACGCTCTGACCCAGACGTCTAGACGTCACAATTTGTCAAACTCGCTCAAATCCTAACGCTCTCCTGTTTCTAACATCAACTTTAAGGACAAAATGTTCACTTGCTGCCTAATAAATACCTCCACCCACTAACAGGTGCCCATGATGAAGATCAGTGTTCATACTGTATGTTGAAGAAATGTGACTCATTTCTGGTTATTAGAACAGCGAATGGAGACTTACTGTAGAATGTTAAAAATTTTATGTCAGTCCAATTTTATGGTCCACAGACTTCTGTCGATATATTGTATCTACATGTCTACACACATTACGACACGTGGCTACGCAGGGAACGTTTAAATACCCCTTGAAGACTGATTGCAGTCACAAAATTTCCTCAGCCATAGGTTTCTCTGGAATGACCATCATCCATCCAGTTCTCTATTATGTTTGTCTTTTATCAGCTCTCAACTTCAATGGCCTGTAATCACTCATACACAGTGTTTTCTCTCCATCGCTCTCTCACTCTCCCTCACTCATACTCTCAAAGGAAATGTTGAATTGTTGAGTTATCAGTAGAACCCCTAAGGGAAGAACATGTTCGAGTAAATAACTACATGATGTACAAAACGCAGATGTTTCGGTGAGCAGTAGTTTAATTGCGTATTCTTTTTTAACAGTGATAATCTGATGCTGCGCAGGGTTGCCATGGTTACAAGAGTCTTGGAGAGCAAAAAGGCTGTAGAAAAGGTAAATGAAGCCCGGATAAGATCGCAAGACCGGAAAATGTGCGGAAACGCAGAAATGTATCGGGGTGGGAAGAAATGATTGTGCAGCAGAGGAGCTACACAATGTAGGTCAAGTGGTAAACAACATGAGCGATCTGGTAGCATCCACAGAGATGATTGCAAATCAGTAAGGAGTCAGGAAAGGTCCTTATGCTGTGTTTTTTTTTTTTGACAGATTATGCCACTGTGTGAGGCAGCGAGGCTGATCTGTAAACAGCACAGCGATCATTCATCATCCTCGGTGACCTGCATTTCCTTGTAGGGTGCCGTCGCCTGTGTGAAATGAGCTCCGGGTTTGAATTTTTTCTTTTTATTTGCAGGATTCCTACCAGATCGAGAGACTGCGTTCGTAGCGATGTTAATACATTATATGGACAAAAGATTGTAGACACCTGACTATAAACACATCATCCACATTAAGTCTCCGTTCGCTGCACTAGATTTTGTGGAGATTCTTTCAACCACAAGAGTGACAGTAAAGTGATGCAGATAAGGTGAGGAGGCCTGGGGTGCAGTCAGTATTCACAATCGTCCTGTTTAATAGAGAGCTCTATAGCAGGGAGATCTTCCACCAAATCCAGCCCATGTAGGAAGATCTTCATGGAACTGTCTCTGTGTAGTTAAGGGCTTTGTGTCATGTAAGAACAGGTTTGAGTCTCCTAGTTCATGTAAAGGGAAAATTGCATGCTACCGCATCCAAAGACGTCCTGTTCAATTGTGTGCCTCTAAATTTGTGCTAACAATTTGGGAAAAAACCACAGATGGCTGGAAAATTATCCATACGGATCACGACCGACGGTTCGACATGAACGTGACCCGCGGATTAATAGCTTGTTTTTACAAACCTTAACCTTCTTTTTTTTTTTTTTTACGGTCGGAGAGTAAAATACAGTTTTTCCCTCTGGCTTTGTAAGTAATTTCGTAACTACACAGAGCAGTCATGTTTTCACGTGAACAAGACGTGATTAATCAGTCGACAACAATGGCTAGCGGAGGAGAAGAAGAACTTGAAAAACCTCCCGCATCACTTAATTTGCATGTAATTTCCGTGCTGTATTTTTTTTAGTAAAAAAAATAGAAAGCAAATTAAGATTTCTCCTCCCCTTTTTTCTGATTCGAAAAATTATCTGATCCGTTGACAACAAATTAACGCAACGTGATCCGTACGTTTTGTGATCCGTTGCACTGCTTTTATCAACCATTAAAAACCACCGGATTTTGGTAAATGGAACGATACTTCAAGAAACACATCAACATCAGCTGAGCATAATGTATTTTTCATGATGGTAGCAACATTACAGTGTGCTCTCTACTGTAACATCCACACCTCTGCATTAGCAAAATACAAACCCGGGAAATGAGACTGGCTTTTTTTTCCAATTTTGGAGCAACTGATGTTGGATAAAAGGAAAATAATAATGGGTAAGAGCTGAAGGTGTGAGTCAATAAACGTGTATGAGGATTTGTACCGAATGACTAGTAGCTCAATTGAGAGAACTGTGGCTCTTTGTCATATGCAAATAATCAATATTTGTTGCTTGTGAGTGATAATGGGTTGAAATTGCTTCGTCCAGCCACTTTGCGAAAAAATACGCAAGACAGAACAAAAAAAAGGCCTGATTGATGTATAGATTGATTGTCAGCTCTTTGTTCCAAACCTATGATCAGAGGTGAAGCGTGCACACACCAAGAGAATCCACAGTCACTTCCAGGACAGTGGAGACACTCGGCACGTGTGGAGGGCATCCAGGCGTCACAAACAAGACAACTTCACCCGCTTGTGAAAGATGCTCTAAACGACTTCTACGCCCGGTTTGAGGTGCAGCAAAACATGGCGGAAAGGAAGACCAGGTGCTCTATGCAAAGTCAACCCACTGAAGTCTGCTGGACCAGACAACATTCCTGGAAGAGTGGTCAGGGAATGCGCTTCAAGACAATGACCATCGTCCCAGTGCCAAAGAAGTCTACAGTCTCCTGTCGTCATGAGGCACATTAACACCCAGCTACTACCCTCACTAGACCCCGTGCAGTTTGTGCATCGTCCAAACCGTTCCACATACGATGCAATCACCACAACCGTCAATCTGACCCTCGCCCACCTGGATAATCAGGACACATACGTACGAATGCTGTTCATAGACTTCAGTTCAGCAGCTTGATAAGCTGAGCCAACTGAGCCTGAACACCTCCCTCTGCAACTGGATCCTGGACTTCCTGATTGTAAAACCTCAGTCGGTCTAGATCGGGAACAGCATCTCCAGTACCACCACTCTGAGCAATGGGGCCCCTCAGGGCTGGGTGCTCAGCCCACTGCTGTTCACTCTGCTGACCCACGACTGTGTAGCAATGCACAGCTCGAATCACATCATCAAGTTCGCCGATGACACGACCGTGATGGGTCTCATCAGCAAGAACGACGAGTCAGCAGGAAGAGGAGGTGCGCAATAGTTAACAGCCTAGTGTAGAGCCAACAACCTGTCTCTGAACGTTGACAAAACTATAGAGATGGTTGTTGACAAGCACAGAGCGGCCAGTCTTCAATGATTATCGATGGATCCTCTGTGGAGATCGTCAAGAGCACCAAATTCCTTCACTAATTCATTGTGTTCATGTTTACAAGAATATAATATAACATATTATACAGTAGGTTTACTGGTCGATGCTATTTTGTTTTTGTGTATTTTTTCCCACACTGTCTTGTGTTGTTTGTTTGTCTTGCACAGTTTTAACTCTGTTAAAACTTCTGTTATGTGGTTTTATGTTGTGTGAAGTAGCTCTATGTTGTGTGATGTCGCTCTATGTTGTGTAAGTGTGGTGTGATGTCGCTCTATGTTGTGTAAGTGTGGTGTGATGTCGCTCTATGTTGTGTGAGTGTGGAGTGATGTCGCTCTATGTTGTGTGATGTCGCTCTATGGTTTGTGATATCGCTCTATGGTGTGCGATGTCGCTCTATGGTGTGCGATGTCGCTCTATGGTGTGCGAGTGTGGTGTGATATCGCTCTATGTTGTGTGATGTCGCTCTATGTTGTGCGATGTTGCTCTATGGTGTGCGAGTGTGGTGTGATATCGCTCTATGTTGTGTGATGTCGCTCTATGTTGTGCGAGTGTGGTGTGATGTCGCTCCATGTTGTGTGATGTCGCTCTATGTTGTGTGAGTATGGTGTGATGTCGCTCTATGTTGTGTGAGTGTGGTGTGATGTCGCTCTATGTTGTGTGATGTCGCTCTATGCTGTGTGAGTATGGTGTAATGTCGCTCTATGTTGTGTAAGTGTGGTGTGATGTCGCTCTATGTTGTGTGATGTCGCTCTATGCTGTGTGAGTATGGTGTGATGTTGCTCTATGGTGTGTGAGTGTGGTGTGATATCACTCTGTGTTGTGTCATGTCGCTCTATGTTGTGTGAGTGTTGTGTGATGTCGCTCTATGTTGTGTGATGTCACTGTGTTGTGTGATGTCGCTCTGTGTTGTGTGATGTCGCTCTATGCTGTGAGAGTGTTGTGTGAGTGTTGTGTGATGTCGCTCTATGTTGTGTGATGTCGCTCTGTGTTGTGTGATGTCGCTCTGTGTTGTGTGATGTCGCTCTATGTTGTGAGAGTGTTGTGTGAGTGTTGTGTGATGTCGCTCTGTGTTGTGTGATGTCGCTCTGTGTTGTGTGATGTCGCTCTGTGTTGTGTGATGTCGCTCTGTGTTGTGTGATGTCGCTCTATGTTGTGTGAGTATGGTGTGATGTCGCTCTATGTTGTGTGATGTCGCTCTATGTTGTGTGAGTGTGGTGTGATGTCGCTCTATGTTGTGTGATGTCGCTCTATGCTGTGTGAGTATGGTGTAATGTCGCTCTATGTTGTGTGAGTGTGGTGTGATATCGCTCTATGTTGTGTGATGTCGCTCTATGCTGTGTGAGTATGGTGTGATGTCGCTCTATGGTGTGTGAGTGTGGTGTGATATCGCTCTGTGTTGTGTCATGTCGCTCTATGTTGTGTGAGTGTTGTGTGATGTTGCTTTGTGTTGTGTGATGTCGCTCTGTGTTGTGTGATGTCGCTCTATGCTGTGAGAGTGTTGTGTGAGTGTTGTGTGATGTCGCTCTATGTTGTGTGATGTCGCTCTGTGTTGTGTGATGTCGCTCTATGTTGTGTGATGTCGCTCTATGTTGTGTGATGTCGCTCTATACTGTGTGAGTATGGTGTGATGTCGCTCTATGTTGTGTGATGTCGCTCTATGCTGTGTGATGTCGCTCTATGTTGTGTGAGTGTGGTGTGATGTCGCTCTATGTTGTGTGATGTCGCTCTATGCTGTGTGAGTATGGTGTAATGTCGCTCTATGTTGTGTGAGTGTGGTGTGATGTCGCTCTATGTTGTGTGATGTCGCTCTATGCTGTGTGAGTATGGTGTGATGTCGCTCTATGGTGTGTGAGTGTGGTGTGATGTCGCTGTGTTGTGTGATGTCGCTCTATGTTGTGTGATGTCTCTATGTTGTGTGTGTGTGTGATGTCGCTCTATGTTGTGTGTGTGATGTCGCTCTGTGTGTGTGATGTCGCTCTGTGTTGTGTGATGTCGCTCTGTGTTGTGTGATGTCGCTCTGTGTTGTGTGATGTCGCTCTATGCTGTGAGAGTGTTGTGTGAGTGTTGTGTGATGCCGCTCTGTGTTGTGTGATGCTCTGTGTTGTGTGATGCCGCTCTGTGTTGTGTGATGTCGCTCTGTGTTGTGTGATGTCGCTCTGTGTTGTGTGATGTCGCTCTGTGTTGTGAGAGTGTTGTGTGAGTGTTGTGTGATGCTCTGTGTTGTGTGTGATGTCGCTCTGTGTTGTGTGATGTCGCTCTGTGTGTGTGATGTCGCTGTGTTGTGTGATGTCGCTCTATGTTGTGTGATGTCGCTCTGTGTTGTGATGTCGCTCTGTGTTGTGTGATGTCGCTCTATGCTGTGTGTGAGTATGGTGTGATGTCGCTCTGTTGTGTGATGTCTCTGTGTTGTGTGATGCCGCTCTGTGTTGTGTGAGTATGGTGTAATGTCGCTCTATGTTGTGTGATGTCGCTCTGTGTTGTGTGATGTCGCTCTGTGTTGTGAGAGTGTTGTGTGAGTGTTGTGTGATGTCGCTCTGTGTTGTGTGATGTCGCTCTGTGTTGTGTGATGTCGCTCTGTGTTGTGTGATGTCGCTCTGTGTTGTGTGATGTCGCTCTGTGTTGTGTGATGTCGCTCTGTGTTGTGTGATGTCGCTCTATGCTGTGAGTGTTGTGTGAGTGTTGTGTGATGCCGCTCTGTGTTGTGTGATGCCGCTCTGTGTTGTGTGATGTCGCTCTGTGTTGTGTGATGTCGCTCTGTGTTGTGTGATGTCACTCTGTGTTGTGTGATGTCGCTCTGTGTTGTGTGATGTCGCTCTGTGTTGTGTGATGTCGCTCTGTGTTGTGTGATGTCGCTCTGTGTTGTGATGTCGCTCTGTGTTGTGAGTGTTGTGTGATGTCGCTCTGTGTTGTGTGATGTCGCTCTATGTGTGTGAGTGTTGTGTGATGTCGCTCTGTGTTGTGTGATGTCGCTCTGTGTTGTGAGAGTGTTGTGTGAGTGTTGTGTGATGTCGCTCTGTGTTGTGTGATGTCGCTCTGTGTTGTGTGATGTCGCTCTGTGTTGTGAGAGTGTTGTCTAATTTTACTGTGCACTGCGTCAGCTATATATGGTTGAAATGACAATAAAAGTTTCTTGACTTGATAAGCAAATTGCTCATTCTGAGTCCCACAGAGTTTTATGTGTTTGCATAGTATTCCACCATCCAACTCAGAAACACAGAAAATACAATACAATCATGACTTAAGAAACAAACTGCATATTTCCTTTTCACTATGGAGGAAGCTGAGGAGTACAGTAGGGAGAATAAGTTGACAAGAGCTTTAAACTGTGCGTCTCGCACATGTACATAAGAGTCACACAGCATCTTCGTCTCCTGCTGTCTGAAAGCCAAAGCCAGGGCACTGGCAGGGTTGTCTACTCTCATAACACCAAGAGGTGGATGAGAAGAAACGCACAGAAACTGAAGGCATTTACGAATACCACACAAGAGTACAGCTGAGGCAGAAAGACAGACAATGACAGCAGTTAGAGAGTGAGAGAGTGAGAGAGAGAGGTAGCTAGACAGTTACACAGACAACCCGAGAATAAGCTAAACAGTTAAACAGACATTATGATAAGACAGAAAGACAGACAGTTACACAGAGAAATAAACATTAAGACCGACAGAAAACAAGACAACTGCACAAAGAATGGAACATTGATACAGAGAGAGAGAAAAACAGAAAGTTGCACAGAGAATGAGAGCCTTGGATGGAGAGATAGCAGGACAGAAAGTGTGTAAGAGACAAAGAAAGACGCAGAGATGAGAGAGGAAAAGGAGACGACGCAAGAGAGACAGAAAGAACTAGACAGAGACCTATCAAGACAAAAAGAAACAGATATGTAAAGAGAAATGAGGGTGAGACAGACTGATTAAAAGCAGGAGAATAAAAAAAAATAAAGATGAGAAGGAGTGTGAATAGTGATGCTGAGAGAAGGAAGGAAAGACACACAGCACACAGCAGCTCCTCTCTCACGATCCCTTGCTAAAACAATTAACGTGAAAAATACACTGAAACTCGACTTCAAAAAGCCAAAAAGCTCAACAAAATCGGATCTCATGTGTATTCTACACAGACAAGTGATTCACTTTCACCAGAACAACACCTCAAACACACACACACACACACACACACACACACACACACACACACACACACACACACACACGCTCCTCTCCTCAGCATCTGTTCATAACCTGTTTGTTCAGCCACTAATTACTTTATCTGGTTATTCCATCGCGCTGCTATTTCGAGCTCGAGGGTCACACGATCCCTCCACTGCTTTTTCACAGAAAACAATGGGGAGGGATTCAGATGACTCACAGCTGCTGGAGAATGACAACACAGAAGACAAACACACACACACGCGGAGTGGTTTATCCGCAGAGTAACTGCTTCAGAGCTTAACGATCATAATTAATTACCAGCGATCACAAGTAGAACGCCGGGGAGGCAAATCGGCCTTGATTGTTTCCATGACGATGTAAAAAGGAGGCACTCTATCCCCTCGCATTCGCACACCTACGTATACCTTCGGATTTGCTCGCAGAATTTCCCAGCGCGCAATTTGACGAATATTCAAATGAGGATGCTAAAAATAGAAATGCAGAGCGGAGCGTTTTGGCGCCGACGCCGTTTGTAAATCCCGACCTTGGATTTCATTCAGCTACAGCTGTGTTTGGGGAAATCTGTAACCCGGTGAACGATCCGCAGGCTGAAACCTGATCCGTGGTGAAAGGTGCATCTGGAGTTTTCTGGATTCGCATTGACCGGGAAAAAAAAAAAAGGGGATCCACAAACGGCAGATGATTATAATCGCAAATCCACTTGGTGTATACTTTGTATATGCAAAAGTTTGTGGACGCCCAGCGGTGGATGAAGTACACAAATCATGTAGTTGAGTTGAAGTAAAGATCCCCTCAGTAAAATGTGACTCCAGTAAAAGTGTCCCTATAAACTTTCACTTAACTTAAATTACCATACTTAAGTATCCAAAGTGCTATGATTTATTATAACTATAATGTTCCTGTTATCATTTTTATCACAAGATTCTTTACTCAATCACCTCAGTTTATGTGTAAAGACTCGAATGTGACTCTCAGCACACTGATCTATTAATAGAATGATATTAATGACTCAAACACTGATTGATTTCTATTACAATCATCATGAACTCAAAACCTTTTAAACTACTTAAAAAAAATCACGTAAATAAATCCACGTGTGTTGTGGCGAGTTTGAGTCTGGAGTTTCTTTATCATTTATTCCTCTTTAAATCTTCTGCTTGATGTTGAACTGATGCTGAACTGTATGTTGGTGATCAGAAGATAAAAGCACAGTAACGGATCGTATTTAGCCACAGAGATAGAAATCAAAGGCAAAAACTACAAGCACCAAGTCAGTCTGACTGATTCTTGGCAATTCCCCAAGGAACTGAATCAACATTGAAAGTCAATAAGAAACTTGAATGCAGGGATCCTGAGACCACTTGGGTGGGACCACCAGTGCAAGGAATATTATCTCACTGCAATATTACAAACCCAAGATATTGATCCAATTTGAGTGACGTAAAAATTTACAAAATGTACATACAAAAAAAAGATTCGAGTTGGATAATTATAGCCCACTTCTCTCTTTCTCTCTCTCTCCCTCTCGACGCATGGCGGGACGCCTCATTCATTTTCAATTTAATTAATCCGTGTTGTCATTAATGTGATCGGTATTCATGAGGTGTAAATGGCAGCAGACTGCCGGCCAAGCTGAAGGCCTGCGGGGAACAGGCTGGATCAGGTCACGGTTGTATTGTCACAAGCCGCAATGGAACTGGTGGATAAAGTTCAGCAAAATACCAGACACTGGGGGGCGAAAACACGACTCGAATTATTATTTTCATTTAAAGAGGCACTCATAAGAAGAGTCCCACAATAGAAGGAAAAGACGAACAGCTTGTCTGAGATAAAATAAAAAAGGGATACCCATCTGCTGAGGTTTGAGGACTTTTTCCAAGTGCCATATTTGTGCACACCCGAGGGACCGTTGTGAGCCGTGGCACAGAACCGGCAACTCACCGGTTTCTGGGTCTTTGCCATGTAAAGCGAGTGAAGGCTGATGCAAGAGCAGAAACGGGTATGAGCGATTAGTGATATGTGACGAGGTAGGAACCGATGTAGGAACTCCTGTAACTTTAGTTATTGTTCTGACAATATTAAAAATAGGGTGTTTGAATTTCATATTCAATAATAAGTTAAAGTCTGAAATAAGAATAAACCCTTTATGTTTTTTTAATGAAGGACAGTTTTTCCAGGCTACACTGGTCTACTCAGACATGAATACTTGAATAGACATTTATTTCATTTGCCTTACAATCATCCTGTTTATTTGTTTGATGGTCCAGAAGCAAGTACTGAGATTTGAACTTACAACCTTTCGAAAACAAGTCCACCATTGTGCCACTAATCTCATAAAACAGCTCTACCATAAGTGAGGAAGAAAGAGGAGGAGAAACACTGCTACTGAGTAAAGAAGAAGAGAATATCCATCATGGTCATGGAAATCCAATCGATTAGCATTAGAGTGTTGCATCGCAGTGTGCTGGCTGCTCGTGATGAGCTGAGCTTTTCCCTTCAAACAAATCACAAAGCAGACCGCTGGCCTTTGGCATCCCGTCCCGAATGCATGAGCGAGACACAAAAGCCGGTAATTAGCAATGACCATTAAGCCTGAAGACACTGGGGGAATTAACACCGTGAATAAAGAGAGCAGCTTTGGCTTTGATTAGCATGCAAGCCTCGACTCGTTCCGCCCGGCTCAGAGAGGGACAGGTGTTCTTCCTGCTCTGCCTCGAGTGCCTTTTCAAGAAGCGGAGCATCTTCTGGAGTGGTATGACGGCACAGATTAATATGAAACGGAATTCATAATACAGTGTGAAGAGGATTTTCATAAATATTCACCAGCTTTGGACTGTAAGCTTTTCTTGGTCGCATTCATACATATGGATGAAACACTGGCAGGGAGAACAAAAGTCTTGTATCTCGCCTTTCGGAGTGCAAGTGACACTAAATTCAGAAGTTGGAGGGAGTCGTTCCCCCACAGTTATATTCGGTCAACTACACAAAAAAAAAAAAACGGACAAAAACGATTTGCTGGCACATGGTGAATGTGGTAAATGAAGGCTTCTGCATTTTATTCTGATAAAATAAATATTGAGCAAAGATTCACTGTTTTTTTTTTTATTTATTATTATTATATTTATTGTATAAACATGTAAACATACCAATGCGAGCGATATAAAAACTGTCGCTGGCTCCACTCACTCCTTCCTGGAAACACAATTTGTAGTGCACGAAATACGGTTTTCACGACGGTCTCGCGATATGGATTCTTTAGCGTTTGCTTCAAGAATTTCTTTATAAAGGAGAAAATCCTCACAACTGCACACATCGAGGGGGCGAATAAATGAAGGATGGAAGGAATAAAGACATTTGTTAAAGTTTACTGAAATAAGATGATAATCTCTTTAGAAAATTTTATGTAAAACGCACACTTGCATACACATCTGAGGTCTAACCAATGTAAATTAATTTTTCTTTATTACATTTTATTTCATTGATAAAATTTGTGCCAATTTGATTTCTCAATTTAATCAATATATAAAAAATGTATTGCATAAATTCATTTATCCTGTTTTATTTTTTTAATATTTTATTTCTATAAAAAAATTATATTATTTTATATATCTTTAAACTATGCAGTTATTTTTATTTGAAATTCTAATATTTTAATGTTCTCAAATGTTAATAATAAACTGCATTAAAAAAGAAAATAAAAGAATGACGTGGTGTTTAGTGCTGCACATATACTACACTATATGGACCAAACCGACACGTGAATTTTGCAGCCATATTGCACATGATAATCTTATGGTATATAAACACAGATCCACACATGTGGTAAACATTGTATCATAAATAGTAGGAAGGAAATTAGACTATAAAAGACAAAATTTCCAGCATCATGTAGAGTCCAAAATCTTTCTTTACCCTTGTGTTAAAAGAAATCTATACATCTGTTCCATATATTCAAGCTCAAAATACATGATTATCTGTAAAGAACGTGAAAATTATTACTGAAATGGACTGTATTAGGAAAGCCCCATTAACCCGGCACATACAAAGGAAAGTTACATAAACACAACACAGGGTGGTTGCTATATATGGCCTTTAAAGGGAAAGCGATAAAGGTCTGAGCAATGACATGGACAGAGAACGGTCTAAAAATACATTAAAAACACCGGCGTAAGTGGCAGCAAGGCAGCACGGCGTCCTCATCTCGACCCGTCCACGCCTGTTTCTGACTTCCTTTTCTGTTCGGAGTTGACGACGACGGCGGCTCCCCGCAGAGAGCAGCCGTGCTGAGCTCCTGACAAAGCGAATGTCAAATCCGGTAAACCAGACCGAAGCGATTATGCCTTTTTAACCGAAGGATCGTCACAGACTTGTCTGCTAAGAGACAATACACTACTGTATCTCTAAGAGCAAAGCAAAAACAACCAAATACAGTTCTAACAACCTTTAGGAGGATTTTAGACTATTTCTTCCTAATGGGGAATATATTTATATAAATATTTATTTGATAACTGGCACAGAATCTAATCAATCTGTCCAGATAAAAAAAAAAAAAAGTATTCCCTATTTGCTCTTATAATAACCTACACACTTCTATGAAGATGTTCCTGCAGATTTTGGAGGGTACTTATGAAAAATCATTCTGCCACAAGTGTGTTTGTAAAAGGCAGGTCCTGATGTAGGGAAGGTGAGGAGGCCTGAAGTGGAGCCTGCAGTGCTGGGTGATATGGCAGCACCCTTTTTTATTTTTCATTAAAAATGCATTTTTAGTGCACGTCATAAATAAATTGGTCAACATGGTATAAATAACCTAAAACAAATTCTGTAGTTTGCAGAAGCTTTTCATTGACATGCGAATATGACGGACCGGAGGCTGCTTGTGTTCATCTCTCAACTTAAGCGTTCTTCCCATTCAGCTTGGTGTCTTGGTGTCGGATGCTGGAATAAATTAGCCCAGAGTTTGTTTTACGATGCTGCAACCAGCACATCTTTAATAAAGGACACATCTGGAGTTTTTGATGAGGCATACATTAACTTCAATGTCAGAAAAGAACAGCAGGTCTTTAGGTGCTCAATCGAGACCACTTTAGCAGGACACTTCGCCATGACTACCAGTCACGGAGCTGTTACCCAGTGTCTGCTGAAACACAGTTTCAGTGCTGCATGGGTTTTTATAGCAAAGCGTAAGGTCAAACTTTCCCCAAAGCACCGCACGACCTCGGACAGGCAGCGAGCGTCCACCGAGAACGCTCATGCTTTATTCATGTGGGTCTCGAGGTCCAAAAGAACCCCGTGATTACGAAAACATCTGATGTGCATTAGATATAAACGTTTTTTGAAAAAGGTCATTTAATTTCCTCTCCCCTCCAATGGCAAGGTTCTAAATTCCTTTCGGATGGGAAGCTATAACCTTTGATGGAGCTGGTCAGGACAGGACAGTCTCTGGTCTCACAACATAACAACCAATCACAGCTGTGCAGATCCGCTCTGATGTCGATATTTTGACAGCGCTGAAAATTCATTCCTAAATCCAATAAATTTTTTGTTCAAAACACACCTCTTTTTCCTCTCTTTGTTTTGGTCTTCCATCCACAAGACACTGTTTTCAGTTAGTATATATTTAGTCATTGCCGCGACGTTTCAAAGAACCAGGAATTGAATGAATGGCGGGCGAAAATGATGCAGGTCGAATTCAACTCTATTAGTTTTTATTTGTATGGTGCTTTATAACAATGGACATTGTCTCAAAGCAGCTTTAAAAAACAAAGCAGTAATAAAGAATGTATACATTTCTTCCTTAGACTTGTAGGTTTGTCCCTAATGAGTGAGCCGGTGGTGACAACTCCCCGAGATGGCATGAGGAAGAAACCTTGAGAGGAACCAGACTCGAGAGGGAACGACATCATCTGGGTGGCACCGAATATCCATTTATTACAGTTAAACGGTGTTGAGGTGCAGTGATGGTGATCAGATTTAAACTGTAGTCCTGAGACTGTTGACAATAACTACAGTCAGTATTCATCCTCAAATCTCCTGTTATTTTAATAACAGGAGATGTGAAATCATCAACAGCTGCACAGAGTGGCCTCCAATTGAAGAGAACCTCATCCAAAGGCGGGGCAGATTGAAGTGTCGTGTGTATTGCGTTCAGACGTTTGGGTTACGTTTTTTAATTTATTTGTTTAGCTTTTAAGTTGCCGTAGTTTTTTTATACCAAAATTTTTTTTTTTTTACATTTCTAGTTTTATATTTAAAAAACTGAACAGGGCGATAGTACGGAAAAACATTTATCAATACTCATTCCTCCCTCCCGACAATAGAGTATTTATGATCATGTTATTCAACTATTATTGACCTTCACGTGGTGGATTGAGGAATGAAAAAAAGCCGAGGGATCCTGAAAGCAATCACGTCCAGTCACAGTAAGGTCAGCGTTTCTCTGTTCACTTTTTATTGTACTGGCAGCAACAGAAAAACTACTTTCTCACATGACCTTCAAAATAAAAAAATATATACTGTATATAGTTATTTGTTTCGCTTAACCAAAATAAACCCAAAAAAGCAGAAGTTTTTAAAAAAAGAAAAAGAACATCAGCAATCTTGGTCTACTTACACATTGGAATGTGCCACCGCTAAATAATCGCATGATTTCAGTAGGTAACGTTACACCGGCTGTACAGCGATACAAATACAGCTACACACACGTACACACTCCGATTAACCAGCTATCGTATCCGCGTGGACGTTGCGAAAATAAATAAATACGTCGTTAAAATATTTCAACTGCTGAAAATAAAAAAAAGTTTTGTGCTTTGTATCCCCACTGTCTCCTTTTGTGTAGATATCTACTAGGCTCAATCTCTGTATATAAAGAGCTCCGTATTTATCGACTACTACTTTATCTCGAATTAAGGATGAGTGCGGACAAGAAACTGATATAATCACTTAAATAAATACACACCCAGGAGGATGATTTCAGAAAGATTTGCAGTTCACCAAGTTCATACTTTCGTTTTTTAAGCTAAATGCCATCAGTATGTGGTTTAGCTTCACCAATCCAAACATGGATGTGTTTTGACTTGAAAAACGATACAAATGTGCAAATTCATGAACAGGTACAGAATATAAACGTGTTGTATTCTGTGTACTGAAAAAGAAATTGATGCTGGTAAAATGGGTAATAATAATAAAAATATTTTAGTTTTTTGCAGATTAAACATTAATTCCAAACATATATAGACTTTTATAAATGCCGAAAAAGGACCATCAAGATTTTGCTTAATGAGGAAAATCAGGAAAATGTAAATAAATAATAAAATACATTTTCTACAGTATAAAATTCAAGTTAATTTCTTTATATATATATATATATATATATATATATATATATATATATATATATATATATATATATATATATATATATATATGAGGCAAAGACAAAAAAAGATACAAGTGCAGAGAATTGCAGGTGCGAACAAAGTGATTTGCTCGCGTATGAGGAAACGAGCACTTCAACAAGACATGTTGATTAAACTAAAAAAATAAATAAATAAAAATGAAGTGTTTACTGTGGGGTTCCTTTTTTGTGTGTCCCCCCAGAGGGTTACAGAGTCACTGCAGGTGAACAAGTTTAATTACTTGCTGCCAAGAATAATACCGACTGGAACAAAGTTATGTTTCACGACTACTAACGGCATTTGAATATTGTGCGTATGCAAAAGTTCAGCGTTTCTATTTAAAGAAACTGAAGAAAAAAAATTAAGAAAGAAAACGTAATGCATATCAGTGACTTGGATTGACTACGTTTACCCTTCGTTTGACCTTTGCTTCTTACCCTTTCAAGGCTTATATTAAGTCACAGTATTTGAACGCCACCCTGATTTGGAGGTCCATTTGCCATGAGAAGATTTGCCAGGATGACACATGCCACAATTTCTTTTACTTGAAAAGTTTATGTGGACAACGTTCATAAGTCTTTTCAATATATAGCAGCCATTGTGGTAGCAGATGTGGTCGAAGGTAAAAAATATACATCGAAAAAAAAAAAACTTCAATAAAGCAGTCAAAGAGAAAATCAATAACAACACACAGGTTCAGACCAGTTCCTTATTGTTTGGTGTTGTTTAACGACTGGTTTTTGCATATTTTTGCACAAAAGTCCAACCAGACAAAATACCAGCCTTCGATTTGATGACTTTTACACTACGCAGATGCACGCAGTCAATCAGTGTGTGTGGTTCGGATGCTGTAATCCAACAGGGTGAGTTTATCAGTAACAATTAGAGACCAGAAACTTTCCATGGAAACTTCATCTTGGGAATTGTTTGGTCATAAACTGATGTGCATGTGAACTAATACAGATAAAAAAAAAAAAGTTTTAACTTGATTTAATTGTTAGTGTAATTTCATGTGAAAACTCGACAAGGAGGAAATGTTTTTTGACATGATTTAGTGTGCAGGATTTGAGAGATGATGTGTGTAATGTCATGGAGGAGTGTAGGGGGCGTGGCCTCAGTGGCCCTGCAGTAAGTGGGCTGTGTGTTTATGTGATTGATGAATGTGCAGGTAGAAATTGAACTGTAATTGCATTAAAGCTGGTTGTTTTAACCAAAATTACCCTGTAAGATTTTTTTTTCCATCTATATTTAAGTTTCCTGTTATAGACTATCCTGCATTTTTTTGTAAATAAATAGTTTATTCCCATTGAATGTTTCCTTGAGAATTCCTGAAATGTTGCATCCCGATAAACAGTAACGATAAACACATTTCTCTTTGGGATACATTATATTAATCGTACAAATCCTAAACCTTGATGTGAGATTCAGAGGTTAATGACGACTTCTTCAGATTGAACACGAGTTGGCTCTTTTTCTAGGCTTGGGATCTCTGAAGTCCTTGTCATCATGGGCACAAGAGCTGAACGAGCAGGAGGAACAGAGCGTCTGCGAGAGCCTACGCATGCCGAGCCGGAACACGCTGTTGGACAGGCTGTAGATGACGCAGTTGCAGAAGCTATTGCTGATCGCTAACCAGGTGGTGATGAAAGATAGAGCAGGACTGTCCAAGATGTGTGAGCTCTCCAGGAGAAAGTAAATAATATAGGGCAGCCAGAGCATGTAGAAGACGCTCGTGATGCGAAAAAGCACCATGGCGTAGCGCCTGTCGGGACCATGACCCGTATGGTGCCTCCCTCCTTCGCCGGCCTCCATCTCCTGGCTGGGAAAACGCGCCCTGCGCTCGCTGATCTCCCGATTGTGCTGCTGACAGATACGGAAAATGTGAAAGTAGGTGAAGCAGACCACGAGGGCCGCTGGAGCGTAAAGCAGGCAGACGACGAAGCCGGTAAACAGGGCAGAGGTCGGCCAGAAATTAGCACACCACTCGAAGATGTCCCCGTGGTACCCCGGCTTTCCCCAACCGAAAAATGATGGCAAGAACACGACGCAGGAGTAGATCCAGATCAAGACGATGCAGCAGCGCAATCGGCACGGTGTCACCAGCTGGTTGTAGGAGAGGGGCTTCGTAATGGCCAGGTAGCGGTCAACACTTATGCAGGCCAGGCAAGCCATGGAAACACTCTTCAACACCGAGATGATGTAGCTGAACACCTGGCACGTGAGGGGTTCTTGATGGACACTGGCTGGGTAGTGAAGCAAAGAGAAAGTGGGAACCAGGCAACTCAGGCCCACCAGAAGGTCTGCGTAGGCCATAGTCTGGATAAAGTAACTGGTGGTGTAGTGGTGCAGCAAAGGGGCACAATGAAATACAAAGATGACGGTCAAATTCCCAGCAATAATGAGCACCGTCAGCAGCACGATAAGTCCAGTCTCTAAGATGCAAGTCCCAATACCCTCGTTCTGTCCCCAACCCAGAGGACATGAGTGGTTCAGGGACACGCTCGCACTACTTCCAAAACTACCGTTTTCAATTGTGGAACGCTCAATCAGTCCCGACCGGTTCATTGTCCTGGTGCAGTCATATAAAGTTCCTCGGTTCTTCAGGCCAGTGAACAAAACTCTTGGTCTGTAATGTTCTTCTATCTAATTTTGTATTTCATCTCACCTCTGCTTCTCAACACAGTTAAAGATCAAACAAAAACGATGGCAAAATATGTGCAAGTAAAAAGTGACCAAAAAGAGAGAAAAGTTTCTTCTCCAGTCAGTCATGCTCGAAAGATTCAAGAATTGTCATTTACAAACAAAAAACTGGCACTGAGAATAGTAGCCATTATAAAAAAAAAATAAAAAAATAAAAAGCATCATGTCAGTGCTGATTTTCTTGACCGTCCTCGAAAAGGGGCGGAGGGTAAATGGATTTGAGATCAGGCATTACAGTTCCCAATATTTAGATGATTTACAGCTTTTCAAATGAAAAATGACAAGAGTAATAAAAAAATAAAAAATAAAAGAAATCTTGAAACAAATAAAAAAATTAAAATCAGCCACTGGGGGTTCAAAAGCAATAGTTTTCAGGTCATAGCTTCTGGAATTAGTTAGAAAATCGAAGAATAATAAAAAAAAAAGAATAGGGTTAAAAGTTGTGTGGTGTTCGACAGTTAGGACCTCACGGCTGCTCCACAGACGCGCTCGTGAGCTTCCGACTGTCCGAAATCCAAACCGAGGCACCCGAAATACACTACAGCAGCTCGTTTTGTTTTTTCACGTTTAAAAAAAAAAATTTAAAAAGGGATCAGCGTCCACAGTTTGAGCAAAAATGAAATTTTCAGAACAGCATTACCATAAAGACCGGCTTCAGTCTGTTCATTTACTTATTCCTGAAGTGACGGTAAATGAAAAACTTTATAAAAAGGTAGCGTTTTTGTTCGACAAGGTGAAAATCTCTTCAGGTATCCAGAAAAAGTGATGCGTTTTGATACCTAGCCATTACGTACGCGTACGTGATTGACCAAACGAACAGGTTCTTTTCCATTTGACCCGTATGTCTGCGTATCCGTTATCCTGCGTGTTACAGAAGATACGCCGGGATTCATTCGCTCGTCGGTGTTTCTGAAGTCCGTATGCGTTAGTTTCCTTCTTTCAGCAGAACTTCGTAAAGCAAACACATGATGATGTGGTACGTGGTCCTGCCGCTGTCGTCTTCGATCGGCGCTTCCAGCAATCCGATACGAGTCCCCCGCTTGTAGGATTAAATACAGGAGAAAGTGAGCGGAAAAAGCAGATGAGAAAACAAAAAGGGCTTGAGAGAAAAACCCGTGTAACAAAAACGACAAGATGAAAAAGAAGCAGTAGCGCAGAGGTGATAAGCAGCCCTGAACTGCTGGCGCAGTGGGAAAGAGATGCTGTAAGTGGTTTCGCCTCCCTCTCCCCCGCTCTCTCTCTCTCGCACTCGTTTGCTCGATCTTGTGCTCCGTCTCTTTTTCACACGCTCCCTCCCTCGCTGCCAGGCTCCCTCTCCCTCTCGTTCACATGCGCACACACTTTCTCCGCCTTCCCTATGGGCTGCACCTGAGGTCCTGCTTCTCTTTCAACTCCTCCAACATGCCAGTCTTCTTTTTTTTCCCTCTCTGATTTTTCCACGATCTTCCTTCCTGCAGAGAAAAATCCCACTCAAAACTAATCGACTTGATTCCGCTCTCCTTTCTCAAAGCTCCTTGCCCCAATTTCTTTCTGTCCTCATGTCATTTCTTTCTCTGCCCCCTCACTCCACTGTGGCAGTGATCGAAGGGCATTTCTATCTCTGCCCCGTTGGTTACAGTTGCCAGGCATTTTTAGCCGACTGGGACCCTCCCACAGAGAAGCCAACACAGCGCAACAAACAGGAACAAATTAGAGATTAAAGGGTTTTGTGTGTGTGTGTGTGTGTGTGTGTGTGTGTGTATAAAAGAGAGAGAGAGAGAGAAAGAGAAAGAAAGAGTGTGTTTATAGGGGACAAGGACAAGCAAAGGGGTGTGTTTTGCAGATAAAAGAATCTGGATGCATTCCCCTCATTTGTCCTGCAAAACCAAACTAAAATTAAAATGATCGATTTCTATTATAATGCTCACACACACACACACACACACACACACACACACACACACACACACACACACACACCGTTTTAGAGGATTTTATTTAAGAAGAAAGTCAAAATTACAGGACTTAGGTCGTAATTACAAGAATTAAGTCGAAATTACAAGAATTAAGTCGTAGGAATACGACAATAAAGTGTAAATTACGAGAATAAATTTGTAACCCTAATTAAGAAACATGTAAGAACGGGGCTCTGTTGTATATAAAAAGGGGGTGTTGAGGCTGGAGAAGCATGAACGCAGCTGGTCTAAAGGGGACTGGGGGAGCTTTGTGAGAAACAGTCCATCTTGTCCCACAGGCACTTCATATGCAGCTCAGCAGAACCCACAGACCCGGTTGACAAAATAAACGACTTTTAATGCACTTTTGAACTGTTCAGCAATGTACTTTATGGAAATCTGCAAATCGGCAAAAAAATAATAAAAATAATAAATAAATAAAAAAGATGATGACATCTGAGCTTTTGCAGTGCAAACAATTTTAATGTGTACAAAATAAAACAAACACAAAAATTAATAAATAAATAAATAAAAAGACTACAAAGATCATTTAGGAAAAGGTTTTTATATTTATATCAGACCGAGTCTGTGGGATTTAACACTGCCTTAAGAAAGTAATACATTAATAATAATAATAATAATAATAATAAAGTTTCTTATGCAGGTGCTACCCCTTTGCCCCCCGCTTTGCTTCACATTTCATGCAAATTGCGTAGGCAAGAGAAGCTCGATTTAAAGTCACGTAATTGAACCTCGAAGCAATGCGGCTAATGAGAAATATCAATAACATGAGCTGTTTTGCAAATGTAATGTAATGTGGTATTATGGAGACGTGATTAAGAAATAAAAATAATAATTCTCGATCAAGTGTCACTTTCATAATTCAATAAATTAACATTGCAAAAAAATTAATTTTAATTAATTTCCACAATATAACAGAAACGGTCTTAGAAATCCAGTGTGCACAAAAATGACAAATGCAAATAAACTACAAAAATGATCTGCCATCAAAGATTTAATTACATGCTCCATAAAGACGATAATCTACTTAAGCAGACTGGTGAGAACTACATAATTAATCCCACAAGCAGATGGAAAAAAAAGGTGGCGGCAGCACAGGAAAGTGTTTTTGAAGAAAGGGGAAAAAAAAGAATAAAACTGCGATTTGTCTCAGAGACGGAGAGTTTAAGCCTCTTGGTGGACAGCAAATGAGACTTTTCATGCACAGACAAACGTAGCATCTAATTCTGTATCTCGCTTCAGGACTTCGTAGAATAAAACACTTTTCTACACTCGTGCAGCACAAACGCGTGGGGAATGAGGCCGTGTCCACACAATACGTTGTTGTTTTGGGTGAGACGAAAACGTAGCTTTTTGAAAACCATCTCCAAAGTGGACAAATTTGAAAACTTTCTTTTTAAAAATGATGACGTATTTTTTGTCGTTGCTGCCGGAGAGCAGGAAAGTAAATAAACGAGGGTGTAAATGACGGAGGTCTTAGGTTTTGCTCAGTGTAGGGACGTGAGCGCTTTCAGAGATTTGAGTGTGGATAAGCAACTTTTGGGAAACGGATGAAAAACTAAATCTAATACGCACTTTGACTAATCGCTTCTTAAAAATCAACTTAGTCTCCAAAAATGGGAAAATGTCTGTCGGTATTCTGAGTGAGCAGAAAGGTGAAGGTTAAGAAAAAGCTGGAAAATGAGGTTTCGTGCATCATGGAATACGAAGATTCCATTAAGACCTACTCACTACGGCAACAAACGGAAAAGTCGTCGCATACACTATACGAACACCTGAACATGAGATTGGTAGGTGCTTTCTGAAGATCCTAATTACATTTAGTCTCCGTTTGCTCCTATAAATAACCTCCACACCCTTCTGGGGAGATGTTCCACTACATTTGGGAATGTGTTTGTGGAAAATTGTGGAGATTCCTTCAGCCACAAGGGTGTTGGTGAGGTGAGGAGTCCTGTTGTGCAGTCAGTGTTCCAGTTCATCCCAAAATGTGTTTAATAGGATTGAGGTCAGCGCCAATCAAGAGCCAGTCCAACCCATGTAAATCATATCTTCAAGGAGCTGGAACAAGGGAAAATTTCATTCTACCACATCCAAAAACATCCCGTAAATGTGTGGTTACGGTTTGGAGAAGGACCATGTATAGTTTGGAAAGTCAGGTGTTTCAATACTTTTCTCTGTAGAGTGTATAAATCACGTCTATATTCTACGAGTTTTGAATTTATATCCTAATTCAAAAGCATGAGCAAAAAGAAGCCGATTTCTAAAGCATTATAACATGCATACATTAATATTCCTACAACGACCAATGGCACAATTACTAAAGATTCAATCAGCATCAGAATCGATAAGCTGAGACAGAGCCATTAATAAGTTGTCGAGCGCAGGAGCCCCATCAGCCCCATCAGCCCAGATCTCTGGCTCTCTTGTTTTTATTAATAGCCTCACAATGGTTATATCAATACCATTAGCTAAACTACAAATGGAATTAATAATGGGATGAATTATACTTGCACCTTTGCAGAACCTGCGTTACATAAAGCGGCGTATATTTAGCAGTTCGTCTGGATGGCAGCTATTTCTGCCGACGTGAGAGGCGATGGCAACCGCACAATCCTGGGGCAAGAGCTGCCAGCCAGGGTATAAATATATAAATATATATATATATATATATAAAAAAAAAACAATTATCCTTCTTTATTCTCAGCCCATCTTTTATAATTGCCACCCTTCTTCTCAATAATGTCATATTTCCCTGGTGCATCAAGTAACACGACTATTGATTTAAAGGTAAAAGAAAATGCACCATGATCTTGGAGCTCTAGAAAATTTCCTTCACACTCCGACACAAGCCCTTTAGGAATTATCGAAAAGATTTCAGTGTGCCCTTTAACAGCCTATGGAACAGCAATGTGCTTGAGTGATCTGAGCTCTGGAGAAAGCAGGGTTGAGGGGGGGGGTGGGGGTGGATGAAGGGTATGTGGTCTCGATGGTAAATTGATTTTTGGCAGGTCAAGACAAAGAGCACAAAAAAAGGGAAGGCAGGAAAATCCTCACTTCCAACCGAGCTCCAGTCCATCACACAATCATAATGGAAAAATCACTGTACCCTGTTCGTGTGCATTCTTATGCAGGGTGCGTTCGCATTTGACACAGAAAATAGCGAGGGGATGAAGCAGGGAAAAAAAGCTTATTTGCATTCGCAAGGAATATTTTTTATATCAGGGTTCCTACACATTTTTTCATTTCAAAATTGAAAAATTTTCAGACTCAAATATGCAGACTTCCCTAAAGTTTTTAAGACTGTATTTAACAATTGGGAAAAAAAAAATCTCTGATGTAAGTCAGAGGCAGAATATCTGATGTACGCAGTTATTACCAAATAATTGCCGGAAGGTACTAAAGCTCGTACAAATGAACACCAAAACCAAACCACGTTCGATTCACAGAATTTTATTAAAACTGTGATTCTAAAACTAAAATTATTTGTAAATCTTGAATCCGACAGCAATAGAAGGATTGTTCATGAGCAATTCACCAAGAAACCACAAAACAAAACGAAAGTCCGTTAACATTCTTTTGCCCATGTCCACACTGATATGTTTATGTTTCAAAACATTATATATTTTCCTCTGTGTTTTGACCTTCCGTCCGCACTGAGACGGCGTTTTCATTCAACAAAAACGTGGCTTTTTGAAAACGATCTCCAAAGTGGAAAAATGTGAAAACGCAGTTTGCAGTGTGGGCTGTAAAAACGCAGGCTTTCGAAAAACACCGGAAAGCGCCAGAAAGTAAATAAACGGCAGTCGGAAATGATGCGGGTCGAAGCGTCTTACGTTTCAATCATGCGCTGTACAGGGACGTGAGCGCTTTCAGACGTTTTGGCGCGGACGAGCTACTTTTGGGAATCGGTTAAAAACGAAAGTGTGTGCGCGTTTACAAATCGTAACATTTTTAGGCGGAAAAACACCGTTTTCAAATGTATCCAGATTCGAGTAGACGCAGTTTGTGTTTTATAAAAATTATATATATATATATATATATATTTATTTATTTATTTTTTATTTTTTTTTATATATATTTTAGAAAATCGAATAGGGAGATAGTATGGAAACAACTAATTTTCAATACCCGTGGTCAGAACATCACTGTATAATTCTATTGACTTATGTATGGGAAATTCATATGTACATAATGATCAGAAGGCACGCTAGATAGTTTTTCCACCATTTCGTGGAGTATTGCTTATACTGTGTCGGGATAATTGTGCTTCTGATTTGCGAGTCAACAATAGTTCTTCAGTGTGGGAACATTCCAACTCGAGCGCCGCATGAGAACGAGGGCACCTCCAAGAACAACATGAAAGAATTAGCTTTTTAAACATGTACATGTAGAACATAGCCTGCAGAAATGCCAGAGCTACATTAATATGCCTTCTCGAATCAAGAGCGGCAACGGAGCACGCGGTTTAGATGTGGCTTTGAGATGTTTTGAGGGTTTGAGATACAGTGACTGTTCCGCTGTATGCAGTAAGACCACAGGAAAAAAGAAATAAAAATTGAAAAAATAAAACAAACATATTACAGTTAGATGTCAATCAAGCATTAAATCATTATAATGAGAAAACCAAAAAATTTACAATTTGTTCCTTGGATAAGCTCAACAGCAAGATGTATGAGTTTCTGCCTAAAACGCACTGCTTGCCATCGATTCTGATAAGAACATTGAGTTGATGGACATCACGCAAAGATGCCGATATTGTAAACACTGGCACAAAAAAAACCCTGGTGTGTCAGTTATTAACATCATAAATGTATGGAATAATGAAGACAAATGTTTGTGGACACCAATCATAAGATCGGTATGTGCTATTCACATCCCAACGTCCCCACATTTAGTCCTTATTCACTCTAATAATCATTTCCACTGTTCTGGGAAGAGGTTCTACTAGATTTATTAGGTGCCTTAAGTGACAAAGTGTCCCCTTCAATATACAGTATTTAATGTACTAACATTCGTTCAAAAAGAAAATTAAAAGTTACTTTAAAACTTGCACCAGAACCCCCAAATCATGACCCACGTCACCAGAACTGAAAAGTCCTAACCCATGTACATTTAAATTGTGCACAGAACTAAATATTCCTAAACCATGTCCATTTAAAACGTGAGGCAAAACTCAAAATTCTGATCCACATCCATTCAAAATGTGCACCTGAACCCCAAAGCCTTATACATGTCTATTTAAACATTGGGCCAGAACCATAAATCTTGACCCATGTCCATTTAAAACGTGTGCCAGAATAAAAAAAATCCTGACCCATGGTCATTTAAAACCTCACCAGAACCAGAAATCCTGACTCATGTCCATTTAAAATGTGGGCCAGCACCCAAATCCTGACCCACACTCGTTTAAAACGTTTATCAGAACCTCAAATCCTGGCAGAACATACTACAATGAAATCAATGAAAAGGACAAATCGATATATACAAATTTTTTTATACATTGTTTAATTGTCCAACCCAAAATTCTGACCCATGTCCATTAAAAAAAAAAAAATTTGCACCAGAACCTGAAATATTCTCTATAGAATATTTAACAATAAATTATTCAGACTATAAACTTGGCTCCATTTACTCTCATATTTCCCTTCGATATGAGACCAAAAGAATATAAAAGGCTGAAGTACCAACCAACCACCTATTTCTTTTTCACATATTTCTAAGATCGCTAACCTGAAGCTGGTTCTGTTCTCGCGTTTCATATCGACTACACAGTAAAACACAATGATCTCTGCCCAAAGACACACCTACAGGACACCGGTAACACAAAACAATGCATTCCTTTTTCTGACGGATACTAAATTTATTCTGAGGAAAGCCGCCTGAAGCTTCACCCACCTGGATCTATTCGAGCCCTTAAAACACAAACACTGGAGTTTCTGTTCTTTACCTTGGTGATGAGGATGCGGTAGATCTCCAGCAGATCTTGTTCATCCTGGCAGCCACACAGGAGCTGCCAGACCTCAGCTCGCAGGGCCTCGGGAATCCCGGGTCTCACCAGAGCGGACAGCCCTTTAGGACGAGAAGACAGGTTCCCATGCCTGAAAAACACACACACAGGTTTTTATTAGGTGTAAGAGCAGATCCTAAGAAGATCATGGATATAGGGTGGATAAACTGAAATGTTTGGATGAAGCCTACTAACCCCACAACCCTAAACCCAATCAAGCTCCACATGCTCCTGAGGTAACAATGATCCTGTCCCTTTCCTCATTTCGAACCCGATTCATCCAGATGCACTACATCTAAATGGAATTTCTGGATTGGAAGCAAATTTCTGTGCTGAGGTTGGTTCTGCATGAACAGTCTAAAGATCTATGAGGTTATGTAGAGGTTAAACTCATGAACCATGAAGATGGATTTGGACTGTAATTAATATAAACAGAGTGGTGCAGTGGCGTAGTAGCACAGTTGCTATGAGTTTTGCACTCGAGTCTCCATCAGGGAACTAGAATGAATGAAGACGAGGATCCCTTTCGAGTCTGGTTCCTTTAGAGGTTTCTTCCTCATACTGTATGAAGGAAATTATTTCCTCTTCACCACCTTCACCTTTGCTCGCTCATTAGGAATAAACATATAGACACTAAATAATGAAGCTGAATATTTGCAGTCTATTTATTTATATAAAGCTGCTTTGGGACAATGTCCATTGTTCAAAGTGCTATAAAAATTTAATTGAACACAAGTCAGAAATAGTTGTAAAGAAATTAAGCATACATGCAAATGTGTCCTGCTTCTAGACTTGATCTCAACCAAAATATATAATTTCCATGTTTATGCATTTACAGCCAAAAAGACGAGTATCAAGTATCTGCTATCTTACAGCAGCTCACTTACAAAACAATTTCTTACGCATCGTTTATTTAAGTATTTTTTTCTGTCTTTATAAAATACCCGAATATCATTGTTCATGTTTACCTTGAAAACAGGAACATGCAGGACCGCATGTAAACCGACCCTGTTGTAATTGATCTTCACCCTGTTTTCCCATTAAGGCATGCGGTTATTCATGCGGTGTAAGAAAAGTGCTGATCACAAACATGAAGTATGAAAAGCAAGTTGTTGTTTTGTTTCCCACTGATATTTCTCGCTGCTTTCGTACAGCTCTATTGAAGTGTAGTGCACATGAGCAGATATCTATGTGGTGACCAGATAGCTACGCTACTTCACCAGCGTATTTTTTCAATATTTTAGGCACCATGTCGTACTTTAATAATCGGCCATTTTGCACAAAGTGTTAAGAAAGCCATTAACCAAGTAGCATTGTGTGTGTATATACCCTCAATTTTGTTATGTTGCAGCCTGATAATACAATCGTTAAAATAAGAAAGTGAAAACAAATCTAAAAATGTACGTACATTTATTAAAAAATAATATATATAATAATAATAATCATCACATGCTGGTAAATATTTTGACCAATTACAGTCTTTTTGGGTGACAAATCCTCTCCAGCTGGGTCAGGTTAGATGGTGACCCTTTCTCCAGAGATGTTTAATAGGGTTCCACTCTAGGACATTCACAGAGTTGTCCCTAAGCTTGTTGTCTTTGCTGTGTGCTTAGGGTTGTTGTCATGTAGGAAGGCGAACTTTTGGTCCAGACTGAGTGCTATGGAACAGGTTTTTATTGAGGATATTTCTGTACTTTGCTCTATTCAGCATTTCTTGAACCCTGACCAGATGCTCAGTCCCTGCAGCAAGCAAAAAATAAATACACCCCCACAGCATGCTTCCATGGATGCTTCCACCAACATGCTTCACTGTTGACATGGTCTCAGAGGAGAAACATCTCAGCAGCGATCAAGAGAAATGGGAGGCCCTTGAGCATTTTTATTTTTTTTGAGTGAGTGTTGACTAACAGGTGGAAAAAAACTATGTGAACAATCGCAATATCAGGCTGCAAAATAAAATGTAAAAAATGTGAAGAGGGTCTGAATACTTTCTGAATGCACTGAACCATAAATCATGGAGGCATCTGATTGGACCTAACTTGATTCTGCAGCAGGACAATGACCCCAAACATACAGCTAATGTCATTAAGAACAATCTTTAGTATAGAGAAGATCAAAGAGTCCTGGAAGAAATAGTTCCCCACAGAGTCCTGATCTCAAAATTAAAGACTTTGTCTAGGATTTGAAAAAGAGAGTTCTCAAAGATGCTTGGAACAACCCATCTGGCGAACTCCTTCAAAATTTTTACCTAGAAGGGCAAGTGCACCGAGAACAGGGTTTCTCTATAAGATCGGTTTGTGTAATGTTTGTTGCCTCACCATCGGTAGAGGATGCCACCCCAAGACTCCAGAATTTTCTCAGGACAGTCTTTAGACACATCTCCAGTACCACTGGAGATCTCGCTGTCGCTGTCTGTAAAAGAAGAATGAAATCAAAGATGAGTATTGAGAGAGCGTTTTTTTTTATTTAATTTTTTTTTAAGTGTTTGGGCTTCGTATCAAAGCTCATTTTACCATTTAAGGTATTACATTTTACATATTACATTTGTCCTCTAATACACCAGTGCACCTTCTTATTCGCTCCCCTTGAGGCTAGAGAGGTAATGTGGCCGTCTTGGCCACAAATTGTGGGTGAGTGTGGGAGAAAAAGAGTGAGAGAAAGAGAGTGAGAGTGTGTGTAGGGGGGCTCTGCTGAAAGGCAGGAGTGATGAGTAAGCTTCACAGCTCAGGGCTGAAAAGCACTCAGTTTTTATGCATGCAGTCCTTGGGTTCAAAGCTTCTGAGTGCACATGTGCAAACAAAAGGAAGGAGAATACGGATTGACTCGGCTCTCAAACTGTTACATACAACTGAGATGAGACTCAATGAGACGATCACACAACCTTCCTGTAACAGCATAGCGGATTTGCTTAGTTTCAGATCATTTATATCTATTCTACAGTGCCTTCAGTTCAATATTGTGTTGTCACAAAGCAGCTACACAGAAAAACATGCACTGTATTGAGAACAGTTTTGGGACACCTGAATTTTTCTAGCCAATTTTGGTTCTTAACCAAAACGTTACCACAAAGTTGTAGACATGACGATGCTGCAGCTCTATAAAAATATGCTTTACATCGGTTGCAATGGAAGATCTCGATCGGCCTGCTAAAAAGCTCATGGATGAATGAGCACAAATTGACACCATCATGCTCCCACATCTAGTGGAACATCTTCCTATAAGAGTGGAGATTATTATAACGCAATTAGGAACATGACGTGGAATAAGATGTTCAAAAACACGTAGATTTTATAGTCCAATGTGCACAAATCTTTACATACACACACTGAACAGGCATAATATTATAGCAATATAACATAAGAGGTGAAGTGAATACACTGATTATCTCTTTATCATGGCATCTGACAAATTGTGACGTCTAGATGACTGGGTCAGAGCATCTCCAAAACTGCAGCTCTTGTGGGATGCGTCTACAGTGGTCAGTATCTATTAAAAGTGCTCCAAGAAAGGAACAGTGGTGAACACAATATTAGGCAGGTGGTCATAATGTTAAGGCTGATCGGTGTATAACCTCAAGCTGGAAACACTTTTCTGGATAGAGTGAAAGCACAAGAAAGGAAACGCTGAGTGCCAGCAGTGTAGCAGCTTTTGGTGATAAATGAAGTGTCTGAAGTCTAATGTTCGCAAGGGTCATTATAATCCCAGCAGCACCCTTGGTGCCTCGACATCCCCTTTCTCACAGTCTGCATGACAAGTTGTGTTAAATCCATACTACAGACATGTTTTATGCTTGCAGTTTGCTGATGGGATCAAACAGTCTTTGAGGGGAATAGAGATGTGCAGGAAAAAAAAAAAAGCACTTATCTACCATGGCAGTCAGAGATATATTATGAAACGGTCCTGAGGATCTGAAACTCTTGATTCTCTTGGGTAGACAGGGAATTTGCTCCAACATTGGTGCAACACCTTTGACCACTACTGATCTGAAACTACAAGAAACCTTGCCATTTAAATGTAAGAGTAGTAATGCACCTCTGATTGCATCCTCATGACTCTTTTCATAAAAGGTACAAATGTAAGGATTTTCTCTTAGATGTAATGTAGACGTAAACCTCAATATCGCCTCAAAACAAAGGAGTCTTAATAATGAACTTTGAGGTGCATAGCTCTGCTCTGGTGCAATCTTAGAACTTGTCCAAGAGACCAGGACTTTGCTTTCAATCAGAGCTGGATTTATGAAATGCAATGATAAATTTACGAATCAGAAGGTCTGGATTAGTATGTTCTACCCGAAAGACATGTACAGTAGATTGCATTTCTATTAACTGGTCAGTAGACGTAGGTTGCAGCAGAACACAAACTGAGAGTTGGTTATCGGAAATGTCTAAAACTAACAACAAAATATAGGATGTGGGACCACCTTTCAGGAGCAAGTCATGATTTTCCACAACAGCTTTGCTTTCATATATGGAATGCATGGTTGAATTATAATCCATTATATATCATAGTGGAATGTAGAATTCCTGCGTGAAACTGAGCAAATCTGCCACAGAGACGTTTGACACGACATACAGCCATACGGCTGCAACATCACTGGAAGGCGAGATGAGGAAGACCTTTAACGAGCTTAGATTACCTTAGATAACTACAGACTACTACAAACCTAAAAAAAAAACGGTTTCAGATCAGAGTAGAGGATGTAAAAAATGCTTTCTGATGCCTTCTAATTCAGCAGTCTTAAGATTCTTCAACATGACCTAATAAACTTGGGTACAATGTGTATGTAGACTGTACGACAATGACGCCTATTGTATGCACGTAACTATATTACCCAGCTATTGACTCTCGCAACTTCATTACGGCAGGAATTTCCGCTGGAGTTTAGTGATTTCGCAAAGTTGGTGGTTGACACCCGCATGATGTCACGTAGCATCAATATAGTACACAGTGTGCGACCTTTCCCCAATGTTGAGCGTTTTGATTTTTGCAAATCCTTAACCAAGTTCATTGGCACACCAAACATCTGGACTGAGGTTCTTGTGATGCGCATAAGAAAATTAGGGTGGGGGAGGGGGAGGAAGAGCAAGCAGAGAGAAAGAAAACAAAAGGCGAGATGGACGTGGACATAGAGGTCTTTAAGTGCCTGCTATGTCCTAAGGTGACACAGCAGCTTAAGTTTTCTCTTCCAGCACCCTCATACACACAAAAAAAGAAAAAGAAACGAAAGCTACGCGCATGCACAGTGGCCTAAAAACTGTACCGCCAGATTTCGAATGGAGTTATTATATAATAAACTCTCATCGTAAGATCAGCATTCGCACTGATACAAATCCTAAACATAAATAAATGTGGAGGGAAGTTAAAATAAAAAAAACACAGCAATGAGGTTTTATAAAGGATCAAACTTTGCAGTGAGCAATACCAGACAAATAAAATGACTCATCTTTTTAAAGGCCTTGGTAACGTGATCTACGTTGCAGGGTTGCTGAGGGGAAAAATAAATGAAAAAAATGCAATGCTTTGTTGATGGAAACCAAACCTTTCTCACAATGCCCTTGACACAGGATGCTCAGGATAACATCGTTCTGCTTCATCATCATATCAAAAGAGACCCTTGTGACCAGAGACCCTTATTTACACTTTCTATAAAAGGGACTTTTTCTTCCTATGGGACTCTGCAGACACACCTACTAAGACACTCTTTGACCTTAATGTTCATGTAAACAAAAGATCCAAACACGGGAGGTCAAGAATTCCCAATCATCAGCAGCCAGTGAAAATGTTTTTCCCCTCGCTTTTTAATTAAGTTTTTAATTAAAAAGGAATGGAGAAAAACAAACGTATCACATTACACACTAATACATTTCCAATATCCTTTAGATAAACAACTATTATTTGGGCAGGATCCAAGATGCTGACTGAACATCTGCATCAGATATCCAGAGCCTCCGATTCCAGTTTTGTGCAGGTTAGGCTTACACAGCTTTACATCACCATGTCCACTGTCCAACCATAGTCTACTTTAATCATACATTGACACTGGTAAGATACAGATCAGCTGTGTATGCATAGTGACTACTGCTGTTGTGTCTTGGGGGCATGTGCTGTTATTTCTTTATGTAAGACAAACATTCAAAATACTGAAAAAAAATTCCAAATAAACCTGCTGCATTATAAACTAGAACCACATGCAGCTTGATGTATACTTTCCACTATGTAGCATATCTGGATGGTCTTTCTGTCTGAGTGTGAACAGCAAAGACCTTGGTGTGATTATTGACTCTATTCTTTCCTTTGAGGCTCATGTGAATATTATTACCAGGATCACCTTCGTTCACCTCAGAAATATTGCTACAATTAGAAGTATGATGTATGATGCAAAAAAACTAGTTCATGCTTTTGTTACATCTTGATTAGACTATTGTTACACTTTACTGTCTGGGTGTTTGAGTAAACAGATCTAGAAAATATGACCACATCAGCCCTGTTTAATCAGTCTACACTGCTCCTAATTTAATCTCACATTGATTATAAAATACTACTACTGAAGTTTAAAGCACTTAACCATGACGCGCCTATTTGGTTTAAAAGGTGCAGGCTATTTGTTGGTACCTTAAATCATGAAGACTTCAGCAGGAGGCAGATGTTTCTCTTATAAAGCCCCACAGTTATGGAACAGCCTTCCAATCAGTGTTGGATCCAAGTGTTAAAGTCGAGGCTGAATACATACTTATTTAGTCAAGTCTTTTTTTTTTTTTTTCTTAGGTAAAGGAGCAGATCTGGAAGGATCATGGATACCGAGTTTTTGGTGAACTGAGATATTTGTATGCTGTCGTCCCCTCACGTGTTCACTCAGGTTTGTTGACGGTGGTGTGGTGGGTCGTCTCTTATCCCAGAGATCCCTCATGTCTGTGTTACCTTCTGGCTCTCCCTTTTAGTTATGCTGCCATAGAGAGTCTTGCCAGAATCCCCAACTGCAGTGTGCTTAACTTTTATACAACAATAAGAACACTTAATAATCCATAACCTTCTCTCCCAGTCAACCCCTCTTTCCTCTCTCTCTGCTCCTGAGGTACCAGTGAAAACTGTTCCTGCCCCTCTCCTCGGCTCTGCCCGATTCATCCCGTCCTGTCTCTGGATGGTGTTCCCTTCGATTGAAAGCCACTGTGCAGGTGGGGACAATTTCACATCTACTGCATGGGGATCGATCAAATTATAGAGTAACAGGAGCTTTGAGGATGAATTTGGACCATACTTCATGTCAACCGTCTGCTACACGGATTCACCTCAACATCTTTTATCTATAATAAAGTCTGGTTCTAGAGTCTGGTTCCTCTCAAGGTTTCTTCCTGATGCCATCCTAGGGAGGTTATACTACTCACAGTCACCACCGGCTCACTCATTAGGGACACACTTACACTTAGAAAGAACAATCACTCATTCTTTTTTACCACATTATCTGTGTAAAGCTGCTTTCAGACAATGGTCATTGTTAAAAGCGCTATACAAATAAAAATGAATTGAATAAAACAACTGTAACCATAGTAACCACAGTTCCAGTTTTAATCAGATTGGGGCAGCTATTGTGAAAGTTCCTTTCTGAGCTAAAAGAGGAATTCTGCATGTGCTTTTAATTTGTGATTTTGATAAATGGCCAGAGGCACAAGATGTATGATTATATGATGTATGATAATATGAGGAATTTGAGAAGGTGGTTATAATAACCTTCACTTTTTCAAGAAAACATCCCACTTGATTTAAGAGTGTGGAGATTTAGCCACTCAGGTGTTAGTAAAAGTCAGTTACCAATGTAGGTGAGGAGTCCTGGGGTGCAGTCAGCCTTCCCATTCATCCTGTTCAATAGGGTTTAAGATCAGAGCTCTATAACAGGAGATCTTCCACTCCAACCCCAGAGTAAAGCATACCTTCATGGAGCTGGCTTTGTGCACAAGTGTTCCAATACTTTGTATGTGCATGGTGAGTCGTATCTAACTTGAAAAATCTGAAATTCTAATGAAAGCATTGGTCCATGTTGCACAGTTTCCTCTTACTAGTGTGACTTGCTGACATTTCATTGGCTCACCATTGCTATGGAAACTACCACATATTCGGCACTGATAGTTGATTGCCGGAGCTATCAGCAAAAATCCATACCAATAGTTTTTCTGGGTTGCGTCTGTGGCTGGAGTGTCATTATACAGTTACAGCTGACATCAGATGCTGTTAAGTCTTTTTATTCATTTTAGATGTAACTATTTTTGTTGCTTTTTGTTTCAGTTTTAATGTCTTATTTTCCTCAATATTTATTTATATAATTAATATAAATAAAAGAATGGAGACGGATGATCCGCTGTGGTGACCCCTAATGGGAGAAGCCGAAAAAAGAAGAATATATTCATATTTATTTCATTGAACTCATTTTTCATGATTCAGTAATGTTTTATTTTTTTGTAAAAAAAAGTTCAGTTCTATTTTACATAGAATTGTTTATTTTATTCTATTTTAAAAACAATCGGTTGATTACGCAGCTATCAATAAAAATCAGTCAACCACTACTATTTTGTCAAATGACACAATGAGATACTTTAGACTTCTTACTTTTTGAAACTTTGTTATTGCATCGTTACAAAATGTGTATTCCTGCCAAACTACAAAAGGTATGCACACGCAGAAATGTGACGAGCTAATCAACTGGCAACCTTTATGGAACGTATAAGAAGATATTCAAATGTTAAAACAATTTACTCAATATTATTCTACATTTCACCCATTATCTGAGCAGTAACACTTATCTGGAAATCTGAGTACCATGGGAACCACATGGGGGGGAAGAAAAAAATAAAATAAAAAAAGACACATTTTAAGGAGCTCGAAGCCACTGACTAAATTAACACTTCGTTTGCAGTTGCCAAAACATGAGGGAGAAAGTGCAGAGGGAGCAAATGTGCTTGACTGGATATCAGTGCCATTCTGTGTCTAGAGAGATAGAGACTGAAAATCTAGACTGATGGTCTCACTCATCAGCTAGGCTACGCTGCCAGGGGAAAGTGGAAAGAAAAAAACGTTTCTTTTTTTTTTCCCTTTGCCTCCTCACATGTTCTCAGAAGGCAATCTAAATAAGCCCAGAGACATGGTCATTTTTCTTGTAAATTGAACACCACAGAGCTTCACAGGATCAGCGAAAGGGGGTACATTCTTCAATCAGCTTGCATGCGGGCATGCAATTACTTATCATAGTGTGTGTGTGTGTGTGTGTGTGAGAGAGAGCGAGAGCGAGAGAGAGAGCGAGCGAGAGAGGGAAAGAAAGAATGTATGGAGCTATGGACTGTTTTATAACTAATAGAAAGGGGACGTTAGAATAGAGACAGACAGACAGACAGGAAAAGGAGTAATAGAAATGTTACAGATGTATAATTTTGTATTTTTCGTGTCCTTCTCTCACCTTCCTCCGGCTCCTCCTCCTCAGTTGGAGACTGCAAGCGGCCTTGAGATCCCCCGGCTCGCTCCGATTCCCTCTGAAGACTCACGACTTCATATATGGAGTCTCCTTGGCTGCCCTTCGTCAAGCCCTACGCACAAAACACTCGGTAAATGTGCATGTTCCACTGCATGTGGACGCAGAGAAAACATGGAAATCCTCCTCCTTCCATCTCTCCCTGGCAATAAAGATAGAAGGGTTTCGTTTATAACCCTGTATTGTTTAATGATTCAAAGCCTGAAACGTCAAATAAATAAAACATTTTCAAGGCTTAAGTCTGATGCGTTTACGTGAATTAAACGCACTAGCAACATCAACATCAACGAGTGAACAAACAAAGCAAGCAAGAGCTGGATATAATAATAATTATAATAATAATGCAAAACAGATATGATACTTACACAGGCTTTTAGTAGTGACAGAGTTTCACAGCAGGAAATTATTCCTTCTGGGGCACCAATTTCAGGAATGTACATCAACCCACAGTCTATGCAGACTAATGTTTATAAGTATACCAATTATGTCAGAGCTACTCGGGCATCATATTTAATTTAAATGAGCTCAGTGTAACCCTGAAATCTTTTGAAAGTTGAGAAGGATGAGGCACAACACAAACGGGGTGGGGGGGGCAATTATTGTGAGAGACATTAGTCAGGCTACATGGCACCAACAGGGGTAAATGTTTCGAGCAGTTATAACTAGGGTTGCAAAGAGGTGGAAAATTTAGTGTCAATTTCTGAAAACTTCCCATGGGGAATTTTTTTGGAAATATTCCAAGTTGGAAACTTACCAGGACCTTATAGGAATTAATTAAAGATTTGGGAAATTCATATAAACATTATGTTCGGTCATAAGCTGACATGCATAAAAACGAATACAGTTCACAACAGCTTACACACTGCACAAGGAAGTTTAAAACAAATCTATATGATATTTCTTATGTCATTTATGTGATGTTACACTTTATGTAAATATTCGCACTATTGACACTATTTTGTGTGCAGGATTTGAGAAATGATGTGTGTTTTGTGATGGAGGAAATGCACAGTGCATGTAGGAGGTGTGGACTCAGTAACCCTGCAGTAAGTGTGCTGTGTGCATGTGACTGATAAATGTGCAGGGTAGAAATTCAAATGAAATTGCATTCATTCTGGTTGTTCGAACCCGAATTATCCTGCAAGATTTTTTTATTAAATCACATTTATTCTTCCTGTTATAGACCAAAGTGCAATTTTATATCATTTTAAATATAATTACGTGTACGGGAGGAAATTAAAAGGAGCAGCCAGTGAGCCGGGGTTGGGGGTAGTCTCTGAGAGGCCACTCCTGGAAAACCTGTACGTTAATGGGGTTCACAGAGAGCCAGGTGTAATCAGAGCGGCAGATTACGTGCAATTTATTGGTTCGTTAGGGGTTGTCTTTTGAGCACTTCTTTCATCGAGTCTCTGGAAGGAAAAAAAGCTTACATCACCGCCGATGCACCGATTTGCTCTGAAATAGAAGCCGATCAGTTGTAATTGCTGAGTGGAAAATGCGCTTCGGGCGTAAGACAACATTTACAGCAAATAACTACTTTGGAATTTCTTTGCACATGCTGAAAGGCAGCGGCAAATAAATTGTAATTATAAAAATTAAAAAAAAAGAAGAAGAGGGCGGGGCTGGGTACCGTGCTCACGCCATAATATTATCTTTTAATTACAGCCTATGCATTCTTCCAATCAGCATTAAAATAACTATGGAGGCAATCAGCAGGACATGCAGGCAGAAAACCCTAATTACTTCAGCAGGATAATGAGAGCCAGGCCTCTCATTAAGTTGCTTAATACAAAGCCTTCATTTGATACTTCGTAGCTTTCCAGTAGTTGAAGAAGTGCTCTTGATTGCCCCCCTACCGAAACAGGTTCCCAGCACAATGTAGGTTGTATCTGCATAACCGTAATGAGGTATTCGTAGAGGGGTTCAATTAATTATAATTATTACCCAATAATTAGACCTTCTGAGCTATTTCAATATTTGCAGACTTACTGAATTGTCTAAACAGATATTTAAAACCTTGACAATGGAAAAATGGGATGACATGCTCTCGCTGCTGTTAATCACAACACTAGCCATGGAAATTTTGGCTTCATGTGTCCTATATAAAGAAGTTCGCCTCACCCTCCCTAACTGGTATTTGTCATGGTATTGGGAATTAGCTTGTAGCTGTGAAGTGTTCAGACCAAATTAGATAGAATCTTATTTAAAGGAAATGATGTCATGTATATAACAGAGTGCAGCTGTTGATGTGGTGTACCGGTTTGAGCTGCAGGTAGAAGGTCTCAGAGAAAGCTTTTCGGCTGAAGTACCAAAACCGCTCATTGGATGGATAAACTCGGGCCAATGCCTCCAGCCGGAATCGAACAGGCTCCACCACCTCGGTCACCACCAGGTCCACAGCCACAGTCACATACACCTGTTTATCTGGCCAAAAAAAAATATGCAAAAAGGTTAACAGGGCAGCAGCATGTATACAGAAAAAAACATAGAAAGCGTGTTTGTATTAGAGCTGTTGCTATCGATTATTTTAGTAATCAAGTATTCTACCAATTAGTCCAACGATTAATCGAGTAATCGAATAAGTGTTTTTTCTTTATTCAATACTTTAGAGAAATCAAAGTCCTTGTTTCAGTAAAGACTTCGATAAGGAGGCGATTTAAGAATGAGGTACCAAAAAACAGCAAATCTGTCTAAAGATGTCATAGTTCTTGCTACCCAAGTGTGATTTCCTCACACAATAAATGATGCACTGATTAAAACTGCACGCTGTGACGAAAAGGCCTCATCAATTCGGTTTGTAATCAAACGTGTGATAATCCTGAGCTGGAATAAAACATTAAAATTTCCCTCTGTGATCCAAGGTTTCCAAACATGAAAAGATTTATTGACTGGAGCATTTAGTAACTTCATATACTTGATTACCTGTGCAATGGTTAATAAGAACAAAATATACCTGATATATAAGGCCACAAATAACAATCTATAATTGAGGCATATCTAAAAGCAGCTGAGCAAAAGGTCAGAAGGACACATGCACTCTCCAGGGTTTATTTTGAAAATAAATAAATTCATATACTATGCATTCTCATTACTCAAACCTATGTTACAAATAACTGAAGTTAAAGAATAACACAGTATAAAACAAACAATTAAATTTTTATGCAATTAATGAGGTTTTTAAAAGAACGCCTCAAAATAAATTCCAAATACAATCAAGTCAAGTTTATGACTTAATAATAATAATAATGATAATAATAAAGTGAACCATATCAAAACCATGGCAGAGAAGAGCATTTACGTAAACAGCACGGATTCTCAATGTCCCCACTTTCTGACAGAATGGCCAAAGGCCCAAAAACCTGATGAAAATATAATGCTTTCTGTAATACCTTCACACTGGACATAATTTGCAGTCGAGTAAATATAGTATAATGCTATAAGCCTAAAAAGACGCCTTCCTTATAGGGCAGTGGTCAACAGTCTCCATTTGGTCCCCATTTAAATGATCAGCAGTGGTGGACGAAGCACACAAACCATTTAGTTGAGCTAAAGTATTCTATTCTATATTCTATTAATAGAATGATATCAATGAGTCAAAGACTGATTAATATCGATTACAATTATCATGAGCCCAAAACCTTCTTGAACCTGAGCTGTATGTTGGTGATATGTTAATACACCAAGCGCCAAAACAAGTTTGAAACAGAGCTTGCGCTCGACCCTGATTGTTGACTCGTTTGACCGGTTACGATTTTATCCTTATAAATAAAAAATAAAAAAGGGACGACTGATTTCGCTAAATGTAGTGAAACGCAAGATATTTGACTTTGAAACATAGTGAAGTAGAAGTAAATCTCTAAATAAAAAAATACTCCAGTAAAGTACAGATACACAGAAAAGCTACTGATGTACAGTAACAAATGACATTCAAAGGACAGACTTTCATTTCATTTTCCCTTCTTCTCCTTTAAGCCTGCATCCTTTGAAACCTTAACGGTAGGATTTCAATTAGTTGCCACTGAACTAAACGGTTAAAAGTCAGACTATGTGGTATATAAATATAAATAAACTGCATGCACACAGGCTCGAGCACCTGCACTGTTCAGGCATGATGTAGGAAAATCTATATAGTGATGAGAAACAGACTGTGCCTGTTATATCATTATACATGATGTATAAGCAGCATCTTACCTTTTGGCGTTTCCTCATTGAGGGCTTGAAACACAGAGTTGTTAGGGTTCCATATGCCAGTTATCACGTAAGCCTTTCCATCTGTGCTCTTCCCCATCACCTCCTACATACAATAAGAACCATGGGCTTTATATTAACTATGCCAAGCTTAGCATTAAAAACTAACTGTAGGTGTCGTTAGCTTTCACAAATGTAGGCCAGACGTCTTTATTTTGAAGTCAGGTACTGATGTAGGGTAAGATGAGGAGGTGCAGTCAGTGCTCACATTCATCTCAATTGTGTTCAGTAGGGTTGAGTATAGGGTTCTGTAGCAAGAGATCTTCCATTCTAACCAGTGTAAAGCAGATCTTCATGGAGCTGGCTTTGTGCACGGGGGGCATTGTCGTGCTCGAACTGGTTTGGGTTCGAGTGAAGAAAAATTTCACGCTAGCACATCCAAAGACATCTTGTATAAATGTGTGCCTCCATATTAGTTGTAACAGTTTGTGTAAGAAGCACATATTGGTGGAAAAGTTAGGTGTCCCGATACTTTTGCTCATAAGTGTATGAAGAGCTTAAAAGAGCTTTTTTTTTTTATCAAATCTTATATTTCAAAATATTAAATTATGCATAATTATGCCATTGGACAGAAGCAGATGTCTCGTGTTGTAATGTGTGTGGTCTATCTTAATATTTTTTTCTACCTTTTTTCTTTAAATCTTGCATTATTTTGGTGTATTCAATATTCAGCTCAGTCCTTTTTAACCACACCTGTTTTATATATGGAAAATATCAACACAGAGATACACAGTCGTGCAAAAATCTAAATCCTTTTCTTCAGCCTATTAAACCAAACCAGACCACAGCTGATTAAACGACACGTCTGATAGTTTCAGCTCTCGATACTCTTGCCTCCTGCACGGAACTTGCTTGAGGCGATTTGTACAAATATGTTTCTAATGAATAATAAAATGTCTGGGTCTTTAAATAGTAGACGTGGCATTGGCATTGCTATTTTAAAAATGTTGCAGGAGAAACGATGAGGCAGTCAGGATTCAAACCCGGTCTCGAGACACAGCTCAAGTTAAAATCACTTACGGGTAAACAAAAAACTGAAAAGCTGCGCTAATAAGCCCGTATGGGGTTTATATAACCACTCCTGAGACATAAAAGTGCAAGATATTACTTTTAAACCACTTAAAGAGAGATGCAGGGAGTTTTCTCACCATGTCTAATAGGTGCATGTCGTTATTCCGAACCTTCTGCCCAGGACTGAGCAACATCCCAAAACATCTGAAATGGTAACACAAAGAAAAAATGTCTTAATAATAGAAACTATAGAATATTCTTAATATTTATAGAAAGATAAAGAGATACAAATTATAGAGAGAAAACAAGAGCAAAGAGCTTTAATGCACATTGACATCAATTCTACAAATATCTTTTTTGTAACTGTACTAGAAAAATATACACATGATCTCTTTAAAGATAAAGGGACAAGTGAAGGCTAACGCCAGTAAAATAAGTAAACATCCCTACAGCATTAAAACTCTGGGCTTTTCATTGTCTACATGTGCAAAATGGGTTTGTGCTGTAAATTTTTATCGGTTGAAGGAAAAAGCTGCTGCTGTGACTTGAGTGCCACCAGGTGCCTGATAAAGAAATCGCACTGTACGAGAGAAAAACAAAAATCTAATTTACTAAGAAAGAAACCAAGAGCAAGAGAACAGAGAAAGAAAAGGAAAGACAGACAGACAGACAGACAGACAGAATGAGACAGACAGACAAACAAAAAGAAAGGACAGACAGACAAAGAAAGAAAGAAAGAAAGAAAGAGCAAGAGAACAGAAGAAAAAAAAGCAAGAGAACAGAGAAAGAAAAGACAGACAGACAGAAAGAGACAGACAAACAAAAGAAGAGAGACAAACAAAAGAAGAGACAGACAAACAAAAAGAAAAGACAGACAGACAGAAAGACAAAGAAAGAGACAGACAGATACAGACAAACAAAAAGAAAGGACAGACAGACAAACAAAAAAAAGGACAGACAAAGAAAGAAAGAACAGACAAAGAAAGAAAGAACAGACAAAGAAAGAAAGAAAGAAAGAAAGAAAGAAAGAAAGAAAGAAAGAAAGAAAGAAAGAAAGAAAGAAAGGACAGACAAACAAAAAGAAAGGGCAGACAGACAGAAAGAAAGATGATATATATATATTCCTCTCTTTCCTTTTTCTTTGTTTTTCTTTCTTTCACTTAATTGCATGTGTATTTGTCTGTTGTGTGCATGCTCTTCACAGATCAAAGGCTTTAGCTTTGATTACTGCACGCATTTGCCGTGGCATCGTTTTGATGAGCTTCTGCAATGTCATGCCATTATTTCCGTCCAGAGCTGGCTGTAATTTTTCACCAAGATCTTATATTGATGATGGGAAAGTCGGACCGCTGCACAAAGCCTTCTCCAGCACATCCCAAAGATTCTCAATGGGGTTAAGGTCTGTCCAAACCATGTGTGAAAATATTCTCATGCTCCCTGAACCACTCTTTCACAATTTGAGCCTGATGAATCCTGGCATTGTCATCTAGGAATCTGCCTGTGCCGTCAGGGGGAAAAAAAATCCATTGATGGAGTAACCTGTTCATTCAGTATATTTAGGTAGTCAGCTGACCTCAGGGCACATAACATTGCTAAACCGAGACCTGACCGACTGCAGCAACCCCAGATCATAGCACCACCCCCACATGCTTGTATGTTAGGCGTGCATCAGTTCAAACGCCTCTCTTCTTACCCTGATGCACCCATCACTCTGTAACAGGGTAAATCTGGACTCATCAGACAACATGACCTTCTTCCATTGCTCCAAAGTCAATCTTCATGGTCCCTAGCAATTTGAAGTCTTTTCTGATTAGCTGCACTAATAAGTGTTTTTCTTAACCCAATTTTAGTAGTTACAGCGATCTCCTTAGAGGTTTTCTTTACTTAATGCATACCAATAATTTGACACTTCTGACACAGATTAACATCTTTTACATGACCACAGGATGTGTCTTCCGACACTGTTGTTTAAAAAATAAACAGGTACTTACTGCATCTGTTAGGGTTAAATAACTGCTGAAGGGTTAAATTGCCAGCTGAAACAATCATCCATTCAGTAATTATCCAACGGGAGGCTCGTATCTATTTGCTTAGTGAAATCCAGGGTTTTTTTTTTTTTTTTTTAAACAGACAGGATGTGTATACACAGGTGTATATATATATATATATATATATATATATATATATATATATATATATATATATATATATATATATATATATATGTATGTATATGTATATGTATATATATATATATATATATATATATATATATATATATATATATATATATATATATATATATACACATTTGTCTTAATTTTTGCTTCAGCAATACTGCATGCAAACAATTATGCCGATAAAATACGCACGGAAAAAGGAAAAGGGAAAGAGTATGTGCGAGAAGCGTGTTTTCCGGACCTGCACGTCACCGCACTGCGGTTATGTAAACACTGATGGTTGAGTGCATGCGTGTCGTCTCACCTCTCTATTTCCAGTTCTTTGTTGGAGATCTGTTGCACCGTAACCACCACCTTCTTCTGCACACCCTGCCGCAGCTTGAAGTAGTATTTATCTCTGTCCTTAGGAACAGGGCTACAGGAGAAAGAGAAACCAGGCAATAGATATTTAGAATGTAAAAGTACTTGAATTAAGCCTAGCATGACAGACAGACAGACAGACACTCAGATTGGCCACTGGGTGGTGCTGTTCATAAATTAATTTTTTTCCTGAACATTTACAGTAAAGGGTTGTTTTCCTACAAATTTATTGTCTATGGCAGTAAAATGTATCCTTTTGCTCAATCAGCCACGCCCCCATATCATGAGATATATTTCTACATCTACCTTTTGCAATTCATTTTTAGGATTTTCCCAAGATCACAAAAAGACATGTTCAAAACAAGATTGTGCAAATGTTAGAGGTGGAATGAAGTATCTGAGAGACTGTTTGTCTGATTCAGCCGAAAAGAACGAGGAAACTGCCTGAAATATAATAACCAACACCTAGAACTAAGCTGGTAACACAATAGCAACCCCAAGAATAGGCAGTACATTCCTCAGGGTGTCTTCTTGTTTTTGTTTTTTTTATGCATTTCACAGATTAGGCCACAGAAACAAATTAACCTTCTTAACACAATAAAAAAAAACTTTGGTAACTGTAGTAACCAGATGAAGGTTAAAGCAAGAACAGCAAGAACTCGAACATGTACCTAAATATAAAAATTTCAACAATCAGGGCTTAAAAGCCATAAGATCTGGTAAGCAAACAATGAGGAAATTTTTTAGAAATTATTCCTCACAAGGAGTGAAACATATCAGTTTTGACCTGAAGTTGCCTTTGCCGTCATCCTCCTGCACCTCCAGGGACACAGTGAAGGTAAAGATGTCGCTGTCGGGGGATTGAGGCAATGTCGCCTCGCGGTTCTCCGAGGTCACTCTGGATGAGCGCTTGAAGGCTGTGGAGAAGCTGTAGAGAATACGGCTCACCTGCACAAAATAACAAATACACAAGATTGTTTTCTTTAATCTCTGCATATCTATTGGCACCGGAGCATAAATTACTGACTAGCAAAATTCAATGATGATCAAATTCAATGTTCCAACTACAAGCTTTTCATTATAAGGCAGTGGTTCTCAAACTTTTTTCTGTCATTCCACACTATAGAGGGGGATGGATTTTCAAGTCCCACCTGCCCTCCATCAGCCTAAAAAATTGGAAATCAAGTCTTTAAGTTTTAAAATGTCTAATTTATTGAAATGTTTAGTTCTAATTCAATAACATCAAGTTAAAAAAAGAAAATAAAAGTGCAGTTGTGTTAAGTGCTATAACAGATGTTTTAATTTACTTGCATTGATGACCTAATTGGTGGTTGCTTTAAGAAAACCATAAATGAAAATTAATGAACACAAAAAAAAAGTTGAAAAAAATGTGCTCCCTCCCTTAATGTCTTTATTCACCACTAGAGGGTGCGCCCCACATTTTAAGGACCAGAGTTAATAATGATAAAACCGTTTGGTATGAAATTATAAAGACAAACACCTTCTTGTTAAAGATTAGTGGCAAGAGGGCATCATCAGGATTGACCTGCCCTCCTTCCAGAACCTGTACACCTCCTGTGATGGGAAACGACCTGGCAGAATCTTAAGACCCCGCAAAGCAGCCTGATTAAAATAAGGACTGCCAGATTCCAAAATACCCTCGATACACCTTCCTATATCCTCAGATTAGACTCGACTGTGCAGACTACATTTACAATAGCAGTATGCAGTAAGCTTCTAACCAGAAATGCAAAAAGCAATGCAAATTATATATATAAAAATACAACAAACTTATTATGGGAGTGCAAAAGTGCAATTTACACTACATTGGCAAAAGTTTGCAGACACCTGGTGACAAGTCTGGTATGTGCTGGTATATGCTTTCCACATTTAGCCACAATATGTGCCCAATTCCCTCCACTCTTCTGTGAAGATGTTCCACTAGATTGTGGAGTGTGCTAATAGACATGCGTGTCCATCAGCCGCAACGGTGAGGGTAAAGTCAGGTACTGGTATGGGTGAGGTGAGGAGGCATGGTAGTGCAGTTAGTGTTTACATTCATCCCAAAGGTTTTCAGTAGGGTTGAGATCAGAACTCTATAGCAGGCCACTCAAGATCTTCCTCTCCAAACCATATAAAGCAGATCTTTATGGAGCTGGCTTTATGCACAGGGGCAATGCCATGCTGAAACAGGTTTTGGGTTTCCAAATTCAAATGAACGCAGATTTTTATCACACCGCATCCAAAGTCGTCCTTTACAATTGTGTGCCTCCAGGTTTGTGGTAACAGTTTGGAGAAGAACCACATATGGCAGGAAAGGTCAGGTGTCCCAATACTTTTGTCCATATAATGTATATTACAATAATACTGTATAGGGTGAAATGTGATGTTTAGTATCAGTGAATTTCTGGAACATAGATGGAAAAGGGGACCTGCTGTTCTAAATTGATTTCATTTTTTTCCCTTTCGATAAAATCTCACAATCATACTTTTTTTTTTTAGCATAAGGATGTCCAGACTTTGGTTCGAGAGAGCATTGGTTCTATCATGCAAGGTCTACTCACAGCTTCTTTGATATGGCAGGAAAAAACATGAATCTGAAAGTCCTCTGAGCTGCGGTAGCTCTCGGTGAAGCAGAAGCAGTCACTCTCTAAGGAACCCTCTTTCCCTCGAGCACAGAACAGCACTTTATAGATGGGAAAGGAGGCAATCTCTGTGCCTGTGGCCTGGTCAACAATCCTGAAGAAAAAAAAAAAACTTACTCAATACACATAAATGACACTTGAAAGAGTGCGTAGTAGAGCTGCTGAAGGCCTACAGCTTTTCAGCATGTGTGAAAATGTATTTGGTTTCAGACAGAAGTGTGTAAAATGATTGAAACGCAGGAACTTGTGAAAGAAACAATTCATAGTTGCGTCACAGTATTTTCACAACTCTTACTCTAGTTCTCATGCGTGTTCATTTTTAACCCCCTCCCACACATGTGGTGAAAGACACACAGAAACCACATCACCCTGCTAGTTTTAACGTGGTTTGTAGTATCTTCCGAATAGACGAGGTGCATCTAGCATGTCCAACTTATAGCCACTTTTACACTATATCATATTTTATAGGATATGGAAATCAGGGACTTGGAATTCACACCGTTTCTTGTATCTTCGTACTCAACCTGGATAAAGAGCAAGAACGGGAATAAATATTCCTTCCTTCTGTTCCTTCCTTATGGTTGATTGTTGGGTCAAAAAGTTTAGACCTGAATAATATTAGTATACACCAAACAGCCATAACTTAATGACCATCGATCAGCAGAACATTATGACAACCTGCCGAATATTGTGTTGGTCCCCTTTTTTCTACCAAAACAGTCGTCAAACATCAAAAGCATGAACAACGTCAGCAGTTTGAGCTACAGGAGCTCGTCTGTTGGATCGGACCACACGGATCAGCCTTCGATCCTCGGCCACCCGTGACCCTGTCGCCGGTTCACTACTGTTCCTTCTTTGGAGCACATTTGATAGATACTGACCACTGCAGACCAGGAACATCCCACAAGAACTGCAGTTTTAAAGATGTTCTGACCCATTCATCTAGACGTCACAATTGGTCTTAAATCCTTACGCTCACCCATTTTTCCTGCTTCTAACACGTCAACTTTTAAGACAATTTGTTCACTTGTTGCCTAGTAAATAAATCCAACCACTAACAAGTGCCATGATGAGGAGATCATCAGTGTTCTTCACTTCACCGCTCATAATGTTATACTGCCTGATCGGTGTATATGAGGATGCGGCCAGCATATCAGTACCCAAGTCTGACATTAGATTACCAACATACCTTGTTATGAGTCTGATGAACGAATATGAACTCACACAGCCAGAATATAACTATTTAGATCTGATCTTACATTAGGAGTCTGGTTTATACTATTCTTATTATATTAAATTTACAGGATATGAAGTATAGTCCGTTCCTCCCAATATGTCAGTAAAGTAGTCTCATATAAAATTACCAGCGTGTCACTGACATACGTCAGATGTACAGTGTATGCCTTGTACGTACCTCACACAGCCTTCAGGATTGTTGGGTACATGCAGGGTGATTGGAATAGGGCTGGGGCTCTCAGCTCTTAGGGTGGACATTGCTTTCTGAGCCTCGGCCTCACTCCGTGGAGCCTTCACCCATGTACAGCCTAGGTAGGAGAGCTTACTGAACTGCACACTCTCCTCCTCCTCCTGCACCACTGGACTCCCCACTGCCACCATGGATGCTTCTAGAATCACACGACACGGAGCATGTTGTAGATCTTATGTTGATTTTGAGAAAAACAAGGCGTATTTAGTGCTAAATGTGTGTAGATCTTTAACATCTTTTAAATATCACCCTGACAATACGCATTTATCCACACCACAAACTTCTAACCATTCCATACAGTACCACTACATACACATTTTTAATATTAAGTTATGATTATTTGGTCCTATGTATCATTTCTATTAGAGGTCTATCGATTCCTCGGTTTTGCCGATTAAACGGCACGAATAGCTTCTTGCTGGAACCCCTGATTAATCGACAAAAATCCACACCAATAGTTTTTCCAGCTCCAGGGCCACTGTCATTACGAGGGCGACCTCTAGAGGCGAATCACTGACACCACATGCTGTTTGTTTTTACACGCGAGACTGCTGCAAGGTGAGCGCGATATTATATTTATTATTTCAAATGTATTATTAATTATCATTTTTTATATATAATTATATAAATATATTTATATGTATTACATTCAAAACATTCTTAAGATTTTTACCCCCCAAAAAAAGAGCTCTGTTTCTATATTAAAAAAGTGTTTTTTTTCCCCCCCAGTATCTATTCTAAAAACTTAAAAGACTGAGCAAAAGCAAGTACGATTCAACATAGCGATCAGTAAAATCCACTATCAGTCGACCTCTAATACCAATCATTAGAAAACTTCAACAGACATATGTGTTGACTGACATGTGTGCTGTTTTGCCACCTCAGGAAATTGAAATGTGTCTGTAAAATCAATTAAAAACCTTTTACAAACATGTTGTCACATTGATGCTATCTTTTATAAATACAGACCTGCTCACCACTAAGTGAAGGTTTTACACCAGACTGAACATTTCACACAGTTTTTCAAAGGAAGCGCAAAAAAAAGAATTTGCAACAAAAATAAGAAGAAAGGAAGTGAGGGGTCAAAACCGACAGTTTCAGTCAGTCAACACTTTCAAAAGCAACAACAGGAACCAGTAACAATAGGAAGAGTCTCTTCCTGTGTAGTAAGAACTAAACCCTGCACAGATCGCTCAGAAAGTTTCACTACCTTCTCTTGCCTTATGTGGTCAGAAGGCCTTCACCTGAAATTGAAATCTTCACATGTTACTGTTTTTAAAAAGGCTGTGAGAAACCAGAGCATACCATTAGGATTTTCACTGAGAGCCAGGCTCGGTGGTCTTTCCTGTGCTTTTGGTTCTGTGGTCATGCCAGTGGTCTCTCCGGTCTGCACTGGTGTAACTGATCTCGTCTCCTGTGTCTTCAAGTCATCCTCCAGAACCTCCTCCATTGCCCTCTCCAGCTGCTCACTTCCATTTAAAGACATCTAAGAGCATAAAACAGGTCATTCCAATGCGAGTTATGGCCTCCTTCTATTCTACCATGACAGTTATAATCATAACCGGATAATCATAATGTGGGCCCATCATCACCTTGAGTTTGGGACGTCCTTCTGAGCTGGATGGCGAACCCTCAGCGCCGTTCTGCACCAACACAAACTCCTCGCTGGTGACTGTGGACACTGATTCAGTGGAGCCGCTCACTTTACGCAGAGATGAGCGGTCATCCATGATAGCCAGGGACACTCCTCCTTCGCCCCCCTTCGCTACTGGCCTGCACAAAAACTTTCCTTTTTACTCAGATGCTAATGATACGCTAATCAGAACGAGTCGTGCCTCTATTAGCTTAACCATTATTGTGTTCATATCAAAAATTATATTACATTTTTTCTTCACATATACATTAATACATACCTTTGTTAGCTTTTAATTATTCTTTTAGTCGTTTCATAGACATTTACCGTATTTTCCGGACTATAAGCCGCTACTTTTTTCCCCACGCTTTGAACCTCGTGGCTTAAACAATGAAGCGGCTAATTTGTGGATTTTTCTTCTTGCCGGCCAAAAACTGAGCCCCGATTGATTAGACTAATGAAATTGCCGAACGGGTTCAGGTGAACCAATGAAATTCTTTATATTAAATTGCACTCCCACTGAATCGGGCCGCACCACATCATAACCATGGATGAGGTTCCTCTGACGTTTCACCTGCCGCTCACTCGCACGGTCAACAGGAAATGCGAATCATTCAACCAGGCATGAAAAAAAAAACGCACTTCACCTGTGTTCTGAGCTGCACGGCATCGGGAGAAAAGCTTCACCGATGGTGATTTTCAAATGCACAACGATGCCAAAAGAAAAACTTACAAGAGAAATAGTTGTGAAAGGAAGGAGGAAGACAGTGAACAATGACTTTCTTGGTAGGCTACTGTTTAGATACAAGCCGTGTAACAGACACTGTCTTTCATTAAAGCCTGTGTAAAGTTCATTAGTTTCAATTTATGTTAAAAGTAAAAATCTTTGTAAAAATCAGTGGGTGCGGCTTATATTTGGGTTTGTTTAATAGTCCGGAAATTACACTATCTACAAATAAACACATGACCTGAGCAATATGAGACAAATATCATAAATCACTTTCATAATATGTAATATATATGCAATAATATTTTAAGTGTACAAACATTGGCATTTTTGCCTATTTAATGACTACAAACAAAAGCATGTTGTATGCTTTGATATTATTTGTAATGACTCACTATATGAACAAGTTTGTGGACCTGACATAAGATTAGTATGTGTTTTTTGAGAACCCCATTGCATATTTAGAAAATGTGTCTGGAAAAGTCAGGTGTCCCAATACTTTTGTCCAGTCATCACTGAAGCTGCAAGGTTTGTGAGGATTTTGTTTTGTCGCTGTGGTTTTAGTCTAAGCTAATAAAAAGAGAATTGGTTGACACAGACAAGGAATAGAAGAGATCTATCAGTGTAGATTTGCACTGAAAACTACTAACAGGCCACACTTTACTCCCAGACCCCTAAGGCTATTTACACATAAAGCTTTTCATTGATCAGATTTATTTTGACTGGGGTTTATGAATTAACTGATGACATGTGCCCTATTCACAGCCATTAAAAATATCCATCCATGTCCAAACAACATGTAATTCTATTCAAAGTCGAGAGCATGCGAGGAGCGGTGTTGTTGACATAATGGCTGCTGTTGGCATATTAGCACTGTTTAATCGCTGACTGGCACGCAGTAAACATTGAGACATCTTCCTTAAGCTTCACTATTTGGACACAGTATTAGCACACAAATGGGTAATGTAATGGGTGTCGTGAACTAGGAGACCCAAACCTGTTCCAGCAAGACAAAGCCAGCGCCATGAAGATATGCTTTACATGAGAAGGAGTGGAAGATCTGCTATAGAGCTCCGACTTCAACCCTATTAAACACCTCTAGGACGAACTTAAAGGCTGACTGCACACCAGGCCTCCTCACCTTACCTACACCAGTACCTGACTTTACCAACACCGTTGCGGCTGAATGAACCTCCACAAATCTTCACAAGCACATTTCAAAATATAGTGGAACATCTTCCTAAAAGTGTGGAGTAGCAAATGAAGACATTCTACATAATTTATTTTTAATAGGACTTTTTAAATAAAGGGGGAAAAAAGCAAGAAGATAAATGCATTACTTGTCCATATAGCGCTTGTACATGCAGAAATAATCTTTTATACGTTTACTGTAACTATCGGTAACAGCCATTAAAATATGCATTATTTCTAATTTCCAAAGAATTATATTAGCATTAAAAAGGTCACAATTTAATACATGCAAAAAAAAAAACCCAAAAAAACGCTCCGAATCATGTTTATTTAATATGGGACTATGCACAAACAGTTAAAAGCTCCCTCCATTTTGTTCATCCTGATGCTGTTCCTGTAATGTGTAGCTGGTGTTTAGTGTCATTACCCAGACTTGCCTAATAATTACTTGGGTGGTTGTCCTGGAATCACTCGAGTCTTACATGCATTTATATATAAATAGCTTGAGAGAGCTTGAAACGCATCGAGTGTTAAATGATAGTGAAGCGGGGAAAAAAAATGCTGACGTTACTAATATGACCAAACAGACTCGCGCTGAAGTACAGTTTACTTCACAGTTGCACGTTTTCTGCTGATTCTTATCTCACCATTTCCTGAGATAAACCAGTTGTGCAACGTCATACTGACACACAAAGACTCGTCCTGGTAATCAGACCTCGTTTTTCAAAACGCTGAAAACTATTCACACATTTTTGTTTTAAAAAAAATAAAAAAATAAAAATAAAAAGATTTTCTGATTACATAAAGAATCATTCACACAGAGATACATTTCACCAGCTTTTAGGACGCTGACTGGCGAGAAGGTCTCACGAGGCTGTGTGTTCTGCCACCGTGATGCCGAGAAGTGTATAGTCACCACCACCAGGCACTGTGTGCGAACGCAGGGATTTATTTAAGTATGATCGCAGCCAGCTGTGTGTGAAAGACTCTACACAAAAGACAGCTTCTAAAAGGCAGTCATGTGCTCCGATCAGATTCGGTCAATTACAGCCTTTATAAACGGCCCAGAACTGAAAGAGGACACGAACACAGCAGTGCTTTGTGCCGAATGGGCCGCTTCATCATAATCACAGATCAATGCCCTGAAGTATTATGTTAAATCTACCACATACATGCATCGTGCTTCCTTCTTGTCCTAGTATTCAGTTTACTCCTTCTCTTCCTTGTCAGTGTCAACCAACTCTCATTTTATTAGCTTACACTACAAACCACAGGGAAAAAAACATCCATTCAAGCTGTGCAGCTTCGGTAACAACTGGACAAAAGTATTGGGACACCTGACTTTTCCAGACATACACGATTCAAATTATCACAAAATTCAAGGTACAAGTTCAAGAATAACTTGGATTCACTAGCAGGACATTTCCACTTCACTTAAACCACAAGACCAAAACCTGACAATGCATGATGATGCCCCTGTGCATACTTTACATGGGATGGAGTGGAAGATCTTCTGATATGGAGCTCAGACATCAACACTATTGACCACCTTTGGGATGAACTTAAACGCTGACTGCACACCAGTTCTTCTCACATCACCTACACCAGTGCCTGACTTTACTAACACCCTTGCAACTAAATTAATCTATTTGTAGTCATTAAATAGCAATGAAAACAAAAGTGACAATATGTTTGCAACATATATATATATATATATATATATATATATATATACATATATATATATATATACATATATACATATATACACACACACACACACACACACACACACACACACACACACACACACATATATATATATATATATATATATAGCATATTATGAAATTGTGTTTTCAGGTACAGTGATCTATGATATTTGTCATATACTGCATAGGTCATGTGTGTTCAGATTGTTTTTAGGGTTTTTTTGCCCATTACAGAAAAATAAATCCACTGTGTAATAAAACTGAGACTTGCAAATATTGACACTGATGTCAGAAAAAGAATTTAGGAGGGAGTTGTTGGTGGTTTTCTCCAGACAGACCTTATGTCATGAACAGCTCATGAGTTTGGGCTACACGGTCACTAAACTTCGGTCACAGGCAGTCGCCTGGTCACAGAGTAAAAATTCTGCAAAGTGCCACGTGTACTTTTCTCGAAGCACACCCATAGCAACATGGCGCAATTATCCAGAACTCGACTCACCGCCAATGTAAGTAGCCGCACGCTGACCGCAACGTGTTCCTCAAACTGATCAGGGGATGCAAATGTACGCAAACAAACAACAACAAAAACAGTGTATTACCAAGAGTTCTTTGGAAAAAAAATGGGAAACTTTCTCACAAGCTTATCACTGAGAACTCATCTGGATCTCAAAAAGGCAAAAAAGTGAACTGAAATTTGCTTAAATCCACAGTGCGACAGGGAAATGATTCGAGCGGGAAAACATGGCAACATAAACCGTATTCATACTCAATCTTCAACAGATTCTCACCAAAAACGACCTGTTTTTCACAATAAATAAAAAGGGGGTGCCTTCTCGTCATTTGTATGTTGGCTTCGAGAACCTACCACATTTATTTTGTCTTATGAGCCACAGATTAGTGTCTGGTATGGTTCAGCTACCAGATCAGACATGGGAAGACTACAGAGGACAGTCCAGACTGCTTATCTGACCACTCTTAACCACCAGATTGAGGAAATGAGCATTTAGAAAATCACCAAACCCAACTCAAGTTCTCTTCAAACCGCTGCCCACTGGCCGCTGCTCACAATCCACACTTAAACTCACCACCGTAACCAACTCATGTGCAATAACTTTCTATATATTTCTATAAATATACTTTTTTATATATTATTCATTCCATTGCCCCAATTTCTATGCACTGCACCTCTCTTACACAACTCATTCATCAACCAGGCAAAACTTTATGGCCATTGATCAGACATAACATTATGAGCACCTGACTAATATTGTGTTGGTTGATTTGTTGCTGCTGAAACAGTCGTGACCCGTCGAGCATCAACAGCATGAACTTCTTCAGCAGTTTGAGCTACAGGAGATCGGCTGTTGGATCGGACCACACGGACCAGCTTTCGCTCCTCACGTGCATCAATGATCCTCGGCCACCCACGACCCTGTCGCTGGTTCACCACTGTTTCTCCCTTGAAACACTTTTGATAGATACTGATCACTGCAGACCAGGAACATCCCACAAGAGCTGCAGTTATGGAGACGCTCTGACCCAGACGTCTAGACGTCACGATTTGTCAAACTCGCTCAAATCCTAACGCTCTCTCCTGTCTCTAACATCAACTTCGAGGACAATTTGTTCACTTGCTGCCTAATAAATACCCACTAACATGTGCCATGATGAAGAGATCATCAGTGTTCTTCACTTCACCGCTCATAATGTTTTGCCTGTTAGGTGTATAAAATGTCAATTCTGAATGCGTTTTTGACTGTACAGTGTGTGAAATCTGAACGCAAAATAAATCTAAATCACAGCCTGTTGTTAATAATCTGGTTTAGATTTGTTTTAATACTGCAGTCTGTTTTCACAGCTATTGTGATGAAAATGAGCCCAAATGAAATCATCGCTGAACTTCGCTGTAACAGATTTTACAATACAACATGTTCTCCATTTCAGATTATATGATAAGGAAAGATAGTGTACTGATTTATGACCCATAATGACAACATGGGTTGAAGGATGAGGAAGATCTCCTCCTATAGAGCTTCCTCATCTCACCTCCATCACTGACTTTACCACACCTGTGTGGATGAACGAATCTCCACAAAATCTGGTGGAACATCTTCCCAGAAGAGTGCAGGTTATTATCCCAGCAAACACTGAGAACACATTATGTCATGTGTATAGTATTATACATACGCTGTATGGACAAAAGTATTGGGACAGCTGTATGAAATATGTTCCTGCATGAAAAATCCAGCTCCATGAATATATGCTTTAAATGGGTTGGAAGATCTCCTGCTTTAGAGCTTTGACCCTCAACCTTCTGCACCCCAGGTGTCTTCTCTTCAGCTCACCACACCTGACATGTCTACCACTCTCATCGCTGAATCCTCACAAACCTCCAGAAATTCTGAAGATCTTCCCAGATTATAAAAGTAAATAAACAACTCCAGATGGAATGAGATGTCCAGAAACAATCCCAGTTAGATGACTACAAACTTTCGCCCATAGAGTGGATATAAATGTGCTATTTAATGTAGTTTTAGACCTATATAAAAACTTTTCAGGGTGTTCTAATCGAGTGTTAGCTAGTTTATTTGCTAGTTTATCTGAAGCTTGTGGTAATATGCTAGCTTGCTGAGGAGATCCACAAGAAGCCAGAAAACGCGTCTTTACCGTTTATATCAGTGACTCGTGAAGGGTGTGAGGATGTTACCTTCGACAGCGGGGCTGGAGTCGGTCATTGCCGTGGTTTAATCTCTGGAGCTAGCGCGTTTAATTCGGGGCGAAACGGTGCGCCTCAGCCGCCTTCTCCGTCAGGAGCGGAGTGCTAGCCGAGCCGACTAGCGCAAAATAAACCGAAACCGCACGCGACGCGGGACGCACGCGCACAACACGCACGCGCACGCACGCGCTTCAGCGCTGTGAGCTAGCATGGCAGAAATCTATTATTTGTGTGTGTGTGTGTGTGTGTGTGTGTGTGTGTGTGTGTGTATATGTATATGTATGTATATATATATATATATATATATATATATATATATATATATATATATATATATATATATATATATATATAGGGGTTAATTCCACAAATTTAACTCATATAATATAACGTTTTATATCCAAAATTATAATACAATATAACGTTATAATATCTAATATATATCGTAATAATATATAACGTCATAATATATAACGCTTTATATTCAGCATTGAAAAAAATAAATAATAAGACGTCTTATTTTCCTACCCGCATTGGTGAGAGGGATTTAAAAACAAATCCCGCCTCCTGTGTTGCGATTGATTGATCATCGAAAGAGCTTCGTTCTGATTGGACCACAAAACTGCCAATCAATCCGAAAGCCGTACAGTATTACGATTCTAGACCCGGAAGTGAGATTTGTCGGAATACAGGTGGGACAAACTCGGGGTTTTTGTCAACGTGTGTTTGAGCGACACCTTGAGGCAAAAAATATAATGGCCTCCATGAAGACAAAAACAAAATCTGATAATGATCCTGATGATGGCGCCTTAAGATCTACACAAACCAAGTCTTAGTGGAATACTTTAACCTTCTTTGTGTTCTTTTTTTTGGCAGGACACTGGAGAATTTAGAGGAAACCTGCACTCTTTGGGTTGGAAATAATGGTTCTTGCGATATTCTTCTATGATAAATTCATTTCGGCCAGAGTCTTCATGGTGAATACTCTGTGCAGGATTGTCATTAGGAACAGTGGAAGAAAACTGGAGAACTCAGATGAAACCAATGCAAAGGTCCACAGAAAAACTGAGCTAAGGGTCAAACCAGTGACCCTGAGCTGAAGAATATACAGTATCTTACAGAGCATACCTTCTGCACTCTTGAGTGAAAAATGGTTTCTTGCAATCTCCTTCAATGACAAAATGTATTCTGGTCAGGATGGTTGTGGAGGATACTCTGTGCAGGAGATATACAATGTTGTAATTAGAGACAGTAGAAGGAAACTGAGAATGAAAACTTTTAGGAAACCCATGCAAAAGTCCACACAGTCAGTAAACTGAGTGATTCTGAATGATAGATATATTTAGAAATACAGTTCTAGCTGTTTCAAATAAAGTTTGGAACCTCTGTGGTCAGGTCCTAAAGAGAAACTTCAGGCTATAGAACACTGCACGGTACCAGAATTTATTTTGGTAATAGTAGGAATGCATCACGGAACAGTAGGCATGAGGTAGGAAGATATTTTGTGTGGAACACTGATCCATCGCAGGGTATCAAACACACATTCACACACCTCTGTACACTTAAGGGACCCTGGAGCTGTGAGGCAGCAATATTACACACTGCATCACCATCTCAGGACACGTTCCTGTGTTTTTGCAATAAAATATGGGGAAAATTGAACAAAACATATTAATTAAACTATAGGTTAATTAATCATAAATGACAAAACCACAAAATATTTCACTGTGGTCTCAGCAATAACTCTATTTCATTTTTTCTTTTTGGATTTTTTTAACAGATTACTTCTGTATTTGACTTCACAATACTTTTGATTTCAATCCTGAGTGCTCTCAAACAGGTTTTCATAAAGAATAATTATTTGTACTTTATATAGTCATTTTTTTCTAAGTCCTAAAAAGCCTTATAGTTATTAATGAGTATGAAGCTCCCACCACCATGCTTCACTGATAAAAATCCCCAGGTATTGAGCAGCTTATCATTTCATCCTACCAGTGATTTTTGGCAAAATTAAACAAAGCCACCATAAACTTTTATTCGAAAAAAAGTGCCTTTACCATAGAACTCAAATGCTTTCAGGTTCTCCATGTCCACAGGTTTTAGTTCTTCCAGAGTGACCATAATCTCCTTCAGTATTGCTCAGATACTTGGCCTCCAGCTATGGTTTCAAACTTCTTCTAATTAGGAATGACCAAATTCTCCTGTCTATCTGATTCTGAATCCATAATCTGTGCCTCATTACAACCCTGTCTCTGATGTTTATATAGAAATTATTCAAGTTCTAGTTTTTATTTTTTTAAATGCTCAAGAGCCCAGTTTAGTGGTGCTGGGATTTGAACACACAACCTTCCTATCAAAAGTCCAACATCATAACCACATAGGTCCAGCACTTAGCATTAAAAGATGCTGCAAAGATGGACCATTATGCTGTGTGTATTGGGGGGTGGTGGTAACACAAAGGGCATGTGTTCAAATCCACTGGGCCCCTGAGCAAGGCCCTTAACCCCATAGCTGCTCAGTTGTATGAATGAAGTAGGGTAATATGAATAAGGGCGTCCGCCAAATGCTGTAAATGTTCTGACAGGTTTTTCATCTCCAGAGACGGACTGAACATTGAGTATTAATCATCACGAACAAGTCTGGTAAATATTTCTGTTTATATTCCACTGCAGACGTTTTTTTCTCAGCCTGTCAAACCGCAACGATGATAGTTTATTTGGAAAGAAGTTGAATATGGGGGGTTGTGCATGCAAAAATACATCAGGATGATGAAGTGGTTTCGGTGGAGATCACCAGCTGAAATATACACAGGATCTGTACAGCTAATTTCACACTGCAAACGTCAGCCATTAATCAGGTGAGACTGGTGGTGGAAAGGAATCGGCTCATCCTCCCTCAGGACATGCTTGTAGATTGAACATTGGTGTAACTTCATTTTGAGAAGACGTGGGGGATGAAGAAAAAAAGAGAACCCTTGAGTAGAACTCTTTATCGATCTCACCATCATCCTCTCTGGCTCACTTATTAGAGATTAATTTATAGGAAATTATATTTGTAATCTATTTATTTCTTCAAAGCTGCTTCGCCATGACGTCTGTTCGTAAACACGCTAATAATATTGAATTGATTCAGAGCTTTTTTACTTTTCCTGCTTGTGTGTAAGAGCAACGTATATCCGTTGAATCCTGCTGAAGCATACAAAAAAGGTTCATAGGGCGAAAATTACAACAAGAATCAGCAGAAACCATGAACTAAAAGTTTAATATTTATTTATTTTTTTTGCTTTGCTGTTTTAATCCACTTCAAATGTTCCAATCTAAAGCTAAAAAGACTGTACATGTAAATGATCCTCTTGACATAAAAAAAACTTTCGCCATGTTTCAATTCTTACGTGAAAATAAAAAGATTCATAAATGAATGTTATATTTATCCATTATTACAATTCATAATGTGTTATAATACATAAAACATGCTAAAAATGAAAAAAAATGACACGGTAGAGTGCAAGTCTTTTGGAGAAAAAAAGCACTGTACCCAAGAAAGAAAAAACGTGTGTATTCTGGAACAAAGCAGGCAAGCGTGGGTGGATTAGAAATGCAAACGTGAATAAATACAAATTAGTTTCTCAATATAAATCATTAAAATGTACAATTGTGACTATTTTTTTGTTACCTGTGACACCGAGAAACCCAGTCTGTGAAGCCCGATGGTGGTTGTATACTGAATTTTGTCACTTTTTTTCCTTTTGCACCAAAACTAAGCAGACTTTTGGATTCAGCTGTAAGTGCTGACTCAGCTCTGCACTTTCGCCTGGATCAAATATCTGGTCTTGGTTTACAAACAAATGCTGAAGTACATGTTCACCAGATTTAGATCATGCATCTGAGGTGGGTTAGTGAAAACAATCTGTGACTGACTGTGGTGGTGCCTTCAATATCAACTAGAACTATTATGTAACAGTAAGGATACCTAATAATCCTGGTTTCTCTCCATCTCTCTCTCCATCTCACTCTCTCCTTTTCTCCTGAGACTCCAGTGATTATGTCCCTTTCTTCTTTCCAGACATGGATGATTCATCCTGATGTCTCACCTCTGGATGGCGTTCTCTTCAACTGGAAACCACTCACTGAAGCTGAGGATGGTTCCACATGAACAGCCTGATGATCGATGAGTTCACTGTGGATTGTTAACCTCCAGAACCGTAAAAATGGATTTAGAGTGTAATTGGCGTTGGACTACAGTTCCATGGACTGTTTTGCACTCAAATCTTCATCACTGAACTGCTGAGAACCTCAACAAGATATCGAAAAACTATACCGAAATCATTTTGATTCTGGTTCCTCCCAAGGTTTCTTCCTCATAGCTTCTTAGGGTGGTTTTGCCACTGTCATCACTGGCTCATTTATTAATTATAAACATACAGGGACTAATTTGTGATGCTGACGTTAATATTTCCAATCGATTTATTTCCCCGTAGCTGCTTTGACAATGTGCATTGTTAAAATCGCTATGCAAATCAAATTGAACTCGATTGCATGAAATGACTGTTTTATCATTGCTGTAAATTTGCCCCGAATTTGTATGGTGGATGAATATTTTAGCACACATCCCAAAAACATGGCTACAAACAGCTGATATTGACGTTATACTATTAGTCCATGTCTTTGTGAACCAGAGGCGCTGCTTTACAGCTTGTTTTAAAAAACACACGGCATTTATTTAAACTGCTTTTCGTTCTGTGTGTTAACTTGAATGCAAAAATCACTACAGTCCAAGCCCTCAGACTTTCATCATGCCATTCTCTAACAGGAGACAAACGAGTGCCATGGCTGCCTGTTTAGAATAGATCTTGCATAGAGAAAGCTAAAAGTAGTCCTTCGCTCTAATTTCAATACTACTCAATGATCTGGCCTTTTAGTTACCACTCTCATCCGTATTAAAAGCTGAAATGAATTTGAGTGCAGCGACAGATGAAAAGTCACGTTGAATAGCCCTCATTCTCTAAAGACAGGAAGCCCAGATTCCAAAGATCCCCAAACTCAGATGCTGCTTTGCAGAGTTTCTAGGGGAGGAAGTTATTTTACCGCAAAAACACTCTAGGAAAAATTGGCTAAAAGCTTCAGCAGCAACAAACATCTGTATCTCATCTGGAAAAGTCACTTGCATTGACATGGATCAAGAAGAAAGCATCAGGTTCTGTTGTCTTCTTGGTATCCTCAGTGTTGTCTGTGCTAGCGAGGTGAGTAAAAAAAAAATGCTAATCATTCAGACAATTTCTTTCTTCCTGGTATAAAACAAAAAAAAAAAAACCCAGTCAAATCCAATGCTCTTTCAGGAACGTTTTCATGGTATCCCGTGCGCCACAGCGATCACCTGGAACAGCTGCTCAGACGTCAGTGCTGATGGCGTGTGTGTTGCAGTAAAAGTCGGGGAAGGGGTGTGAGCTCAGCGATGTGCCGTGTGTAGAGGGCAGCATGTAGGCAACGCGCTCGGCCCCGTTTCGTGTCTCGTCCCTGTTACGGAGGTAGAAGGAGTTGTTGTAGAAGGAGGAGCAGGTGGGGCAGGAGCTGGGGACCACTTCAGAAGACACAGACAGGGGAGAGACACTGGAGCCATCCAAGCCTGGAGGTCTGCAGACATCGCAGGAGAACTGGGCCTCAGAGTACGCAGGGGAGTCTGGTGCCATGGATCCATTCTGCTTACAGCAGTAATACTGAGACAGAGAGGGGGAAGTAAGGGGGATAGAAAAGGGGAAGAGCATAAGAGATAGACAGAATGAAGTCGGAGATAGAAAGAGAAAGAGTGAGATAGATAATAGAGGGGGAGAAAAGATGGACAATTTCAAACACCTCCAAACTACAGAATGTTGTAACATGCATGGCTCTTTTATTTCATCACACAACAAACTATACAGTGACAAAAGTATTGGGACACCTGATTTTTCCACTCGTCTTTGGATGCTCTAGCATGATGTTTTTTTAGACATACCAATTTTATAGCTTCACATAAACAAAAACAAAGCATTTGTTAGCTACATTAACCTTGAAGCCACAGTGCAAACTAGTCAACACAACTAATGGGAAGTTGTAGCTCCCATTAGTGGTTGAGGCTCTGGGGTTCAAGTATCACCAACCTGCCACTCTTGGGGCCCCTAAGCAAGGCCCTTAACGCTCTGTGCTCCAGGGGGAACTGTATCATGGCTGACACTGTGCTCTGACCTTAGCTTCCAAAAATGTGTGTGTAATGTTCATGTGACAAGTAAAATGCACCTTTAGCCTTTTTTAATTATAGAATTTCCATGAAATTCCGGAGTAAGAACGGGAGCTTTGATGATGGATTTGGACTAGTTAATGTCAACAGTCTGCTACACTGACTCAGGACTACAGTTCGCTTCTGATCACCATCACTGCACCTCAAAATCGTTTATCTGTAATAAATAGACATTCGATGCAACCCAGATGAGGACGGGTTTCTCTCTTGAGTCTGGTTCCTCTCAAGGTTTCTTCCTTATGTCATCTCGGGGAGTTTTTCCTTCACCACAGTCACCACCGGCTTACAAACACTTATAAAGAACTTATTCATTTTTATCACCACATTATCTGTGTAAAGCTGCTTTGAGACAATGTTCATTGTTAAAAGCGCAATACAAATAAAAATGAATCGAATTGAATAGAATAAATAGATGGATGGATGGAAATAAGCTTATAAATATATATTTTTATTTGTACAGGAAGATAAGTGAAGTATATTTCTGATTGATCTTTCTCTTCAGACATTAGGTTTGCCTCCTGCAAGTGTTTAATGATCTCAATGGATAGGGTTAACGCTATAGAACACTGGTTCCCAACCGCCTCTAGGGGTCGCCAAAAACCTTCTAGAGCGCGTTCTTGATTTTTTTTTTTTCTTTATTATTAATTAATTAGTTTCATCTATAACAGAACGATAAATAATTAAACAGCAAATACTTATTTTTGTGTATAAAAAGTTATTCTTGTGTTTTAGCTGACTTAGTTTTTAGAATACAAAACAAAAAAATACAAGAATATTTTCATTCGCTGATTAAACAATCTTCATGTTAATACATTTGAATTTGCTCGTGTTGTTTGTTGATAAGTTGTTAAAAAGCAGAGCCTGAAAATAAAAAGCCTGTCCTTATGAACCCATGCATGTCGATACACATTTTTTTGAGGTAATAAGTGAAATGGATAGATTTGTTTGATATTTACATTAACAGATTAAAATGTTGATGCATTTGCAAAAATGTTCAATGTTAAAATAGGGGTCTCCTGAAAAAAAAAAGGGGGGTTGGGAGCCACTGCTATAGAATTTCACCATGTGTAATGTACATGTAACTTTATTTTTCATTAATATACGAAGTGTAAATCTCACCTGGAGTCGGCAGTAGCAGAGCACTACTATGATACACAGCAGTATCACCGTCGCGAGTATTCCTCCAGTAATGACTACAGTTCCCGCTGTCATTCGACCAGATCTCCATCAAACCCTGCGTACAAGCACAAACACAGCGTGTTCTCAGAGCGAGTTCCTTCAAAGACTATGAATCCCTTTGTCGGGTGAGGAACATCTCGGAAACTTTCAAAACTACATCTGAGATCTTAAAATCACAGGCTCATAGTTTTACAATGAAACTTCAAACTTAAATAAATGATTGAACTTAAACTTAATATTTTATTGTTTAATCCTTTCAGGGTGAATTATAAGGAAGTTTGCCTCTATATATTAATTTATTTTTTTCGAAACTGGATAAAAAAGCAAGAAGAAATCCTGAGTTAATATTGTACATACACTTTATGGTCAAAAGCTTGTGCACATAACATTCTACATTTACAACATTCTACATTTAAACCCGATTTCCTGTTATAATAACCTCCACTCTTCTAGGAAGATGTTCCACTGGAATTATTTACTTGATTTTTTTCTCATTCACACACAGGGGGTGTTAGAAATGTACTGATGTAGGTGAGGTGAGTGGAGGAGGCCTGGTGCTGCAGTCAGCATTCACATTCTTCCCAAAAGTCCAGAGGTCAGAGCTCTATAGCAGGTTCATGAATATCGTCCATTCCAACCCAGGTAAAGCAGATCTTCATGGAGCTGGCTTTGGGGCATTGTCATGCTGGAACTGGTTTGCGTCTCCTAGTTTAAACGAGGTGAAAATTTCATCTTACTGCACCCTATACAATTGTCTGCTTCCAAGACTGTGGTTATAGTTTGGAGAAGAACCACGTATGGCTGGAAAAATCAGGTGTCTCAATACTTTTGTCCATATACTGTATGAAGTCTTGTATGTTACAAAATTCTGTATTTTGTAATTTCCCAAGGTTTCATGATCACTAAACATTGATCCAGGTGTCCTTCAGGTTTCAACCCATTTTGTCTTGGTATGGATCGTGTCTTTATTGGCCCCAATTACTCAGGAACTTCCGTTCTTCAGGTATGGTTCTTGGTCTTGATTGCTCAAGGTTGGTATGGGATTTGGTTTTAGATATTATAAGTATTGGTTTGGAATTAATTGTTCCTGCTTGGTATGGATCATGGTCTTGATTAATATAGTTCTAGATCCTGCTTCATTTGGTACGGTGGATAATACTAGTGGCATACATCTACAGTTGTGTTCAAAATTATTCAACCCCCAATGCTGTAAATGATTTTAGGGAATTTAGTGTACATTTGTAATTGTATTCAGAATGAAATCCTACAAGGACTTCTTAAAGAACCATATGCAACTAAAATGACATCAATTAGTTTTGTAATACAGTAGTAAATGTTTCTTTTGTGAATTCTTCATTGACATAATTATTCAACCCCCAAGTGACATTCAATCTTAGTACTTAGTACAACATCCTTTTACAGTTATAACAGCTTTTAAACGTGAAGCATAGCTTGACACAAGTGTCTTGCAGCGATCTACGGGTATCTTCGCCCATTCATCATGGGCAAAAGCCTCCAGTTCAGTCACATTCTTAGGCTTGCGCACTGCAACTGCTTTCTTTAAGTCCCACCAGAGGTTCTCAATCGGATTTAAGTCTGGTGACTGCGATGGCCACTTCAAAATGTTCCAGCCTTTAATCTGCAACCATGCTCTAGTGGACTTGGAGGTATGCTTGGGATCATTGTCCTGTTGAAAGGTCCAACGTCTTCCAAGCCTCAGGTTTGTGACGGACTGCATCACATTGTCATCCAATATCTCCTGGTACTGAAGAGAATTCATGGTACCTTGCACACGCTGAAGCTTCCCAGTACCTGCAGAAGCAAAACAGCCCCAAAGCATGATTGACCCCGCCATGCTTCACAGTAGGCAAGGTGTTCTTTTCTTCATAGGCCTTGTTCTTCCTCCTCCAAACATAGCGTTGATCCATGGGCCCAAACAGTTCTAATTTTGTTTCATCAGTCCACAGAACACTATCCCAAAACTTCTGTGGTTTGTCCACATGACTTTTGGCATACTGCAGTCGACTCTTCTTATTCTTTGGGGACAGCAAGGGGGTGCGCCTGGGAGTTCTGGCATGGAGGCCTTCATTACGCAGGGTGCGCCGTATTGTCTGAGCAGAAACTTCAGTACCCACATCTGACAAATCTTTTCTCAGTTCCTCAGCAGTCACACGGGACTTTTCTCCACTCTACGCTTCAGGTAGCGCACAGCAGTCGAAGTCAGCATCTTCTTTCTGCCACGACCAGGTAGCGTTTCAACAGTGCCCTTTGCCTTGAATTTGCGAATGATGCTTCCTATGGTGTCTCTTGGTATGTTTAACATCTTTGCAATCTTCTTATAGCCATTGCCCTTCCTGTGAAGAGTAATCACCTGTTCTCTTGTCTTCCTGGACCATTCTCTTGACCTCACCATGTTTGTAACCACACCAGTAAATGTCTAGAAGGAGCTGAGTATCACAGTCATTTTAAAGCTGCCTAATTGGTGCTTATTAGGCTTTATTGCTGCTCCCTGATATCCACAGGTGTTTTCAATACCTGATTGAAAACACTTCATTGAACCTTTGTTCTTAAGAATGGTAGTCTTTAAGGGGTTGAATAATTATGTCAATGAAGAATTCACAAAAGAAACATTTACTACTGTATTACAAAACTAATTGATGTCATTTTAGTTGCATATGGTTCTTTAAGAAGTCCTTGTAGGATTTCATTCTGAATACAATTACAAATGTACACTAAATTCCCTAAAACCATTTACAGCATTGGGGGTTGAATAATTTTGAACACAACTGTATGTCTTGTTTGGTGTAGGCTTTGGTCTTGTCTTTGTCTCATTTGCATTGATTGCATTTGGCAGAGCATATAGAGAGCAACTTGGAATTATATTGGGCCTTGTTTAAGAGCCCATCAGGGCAGGGCGGTGAGGCTGGGATTTGAACACACAACCTTGTGTATATATGACAAATAAAAGCCTCTAGTCATGGGCTTGACTGTGTTTTTCTATAAGCCAGTACATAGTCTTGGTTTTGGTTGGTACTGGTTTTGATTGTGTCTGGTATGGGTCTTGGTCTTGTCTTGGGTCTTAGTCAGTATGTTTACTGGTTTTGCATGAAATGGGTCTTGGTCTGAGAGAAACGTAGGTCCCTAGATTGTGCTTTACAACCATGTATATAAAATGTCTTATTGCATACTATAACAAAACATGATCATTTTATCTATCATATATATTATGATGGAGTATATTAATAATACAGCATGGTTAGGGCTGATTACAACAACTCTTAGCCATAAAAAAACAAAACCGAATGCTTTCTGTAGTGGAGCACTGTCAAATATGTATGTATATTAAAAAAATTTACATTTTCACTATATATATATATATATATATATATATATATATATATATATATATATATATATATATATATATATACACACTGAAAAATGGAAATTCATGTAAAATGTGAATATCTGAGTAACATTTTTGTAGGATGAAAAACCTGAACGATGTCTGATTCATGCTGCCTGGAAGCGACACGTAATCATCCAAATTGCTGCTTCCTGTTTGTGTTCCCTGGTGGGTCTCTATAGCAACAAAATCAAATCTGAGCGGATCGCATTAACCCAGTCCATTGTGGTACATATGCTGTTGTTGCCGTAACGGCAATTAGACGGGCTGTCATATAATCTGATTCATGCACTAATCAGTATGTTTATCAGTCAGGCTTTAGAAGAACAATTAATGGATGGATGGATGGATGGACAGATCAGTAGAGAGAAATGGCTAAGGAAAGCAAGTAGAGAAATAAAGAGAAAAAGAATCAGTTGCTGCTTGTGTCCTCTGGTTTCTCCTCTGCCAGGTGAGTAAAGCGAGCGTGCTGACAGAGGAAGTGTCGGGTCAAGCAGCTTGGCGGAATTGAGTTTGACCAGGAGTGCAAATTTGATTAAGGAGCTAGAATTATGTGGTGCAATCATGCAGCTGGATAAGAATAATGAAGGATCACAGCAGGAAGAGAACAAACAAAAAAAAAAAGGGAGGCCAGACACACCTGCTCATTTCTCTCCACATTTATCACATACTCACGCTGTGAGAGAAATAATTACATCCTGGTTTTCAGTATGCAAAAGAAGATCATTTCCTGATATCTGCCTTGTGCTAAACACCAGAAACGTTTCCATTGCGTACCTTTTTTTCCTCTTATATAAATGCACTCAATCATATCCTTGGTGTATGAGGTTTTGCTGCTTGATTTAGTTATGAGGCTAATACTGCTATCTGTACCAACTGTACAAACCATTGGAACATGCTGATTTTGCTGCACATGCTACTCGGCATCAGGACTCATCAAGCAGATTTGATCCAAGTTTAGTTTTTCCAGGCATGTAATTGTACAGGATGTCTTGATGTCTTGGATGCGGCAACATTCATTTTCCCATCACTCAATCTAGCAGACCCGAACCTGTTCCTGTGCACAAAGCCGGCTCCATGAAGATATACTTTAGAGATCTGACCTCAACCCTATTGAGATGAATGTGAATGCTGACTGCACCACAGGCCTCCTCACCTCATCCATCTCATTTATCTACGTTTACACACCATCACCTTCAAAATAGTTCTCTTGCACAGCAACACAGCGCTCCTAGCGTTCCTGCCACGTCTGGAAGTCTTCTTTTTGAAGCACCACTGGATCTGCATGCAAAGGTGATATTGTGTTGTTTCCGGCGAGAAACTCACGTGTGATGTACAAATGACGATGACTTTTTGCACACTGACTTATGAAGGTCGGTGCTTCTTGTGACTGTGCGTTCAGCCGTGTGATGTTCTCGGTTGGTGTGACACAAATCTAGTATCAAAACTTTTTTGGTACCATCTCGTACATCAGTACCTGACTTTAATAACCCCTTAGCGGCTGAATGAATCTCCACAAATTTCCAAACCCACATCCTAAAATCTAATGGAACCTCTTCCTAGAAGACTGGAAATTATTACAACAGCAAACAGGGGACTAAATCTGGAATAGGATGTTCAAAGGCACATTCCGAACTAACGGTAAGGTGTCCACAAACTTTTGCTCATACAGTATTAAGTGATTGTGTCACCAGGATTTGGTTAAAGCAACTCAAAATATCCTCAATCTTTCATTTTACTGGAATTTGCTTTAAACTAAATAAGTCATGAAGCCTGTAGGGATAAAGATCTTTCTAATTTGCATGTTAATTGAATTCTGGTGAATGTGTGGGTATGTCTGGTCTTTTTTTGCTCAAATTGCCAGGTTTAAAATAAAAAAATAAAAAATGGAATACATCTTCCAAATGACTATTTAAATTCTGAACATTATAAACGAAGCAGTCCAGCTGGCTCGGCACTTTCAGCCGAATAATGCCAGAGACGAGTGTCTCCGCTGATGCAGAGTGGGAGTGCAGATGCCTGTGTTAGCCGGCACACGGCTGCAGGAAGTCTTATCAGCACTACATTACTACAGGCACTAAAGGAGAAGGTTGTGCCAGAATCCTGCATTTTTCACTGTTGCTCTAATCTGAGCTCAGCAGTAGTGAGAGACACGAAGCAGCCATTCGCTTTTTGTGCTGTGTGAGCGGAATTAAAAAAAAAACGCTCAGGGCGTCCATGTGGTAGACCTCTGGAACACAGATTTACGTAATGGGGTGCTGAGGAACATACTGGCATGAATACATGGGATGGTGTATGATATGACGTGAAAATGTATTTATTTAAAACTCCAGATGCAATCGAACAGCCAAGAAATTGGTGAAAACAGAATTTTATGCACAAAAGTATTGGGACACTTTTTTCCCGCCTTATGTGTTTTTCCCCCAAACTTGGAGGTCTTTCGATGCATTAGTATGAAATTTTCCATTCAAATGTACTACGAGACTCAAACCTGTTCCAGCATGACCGCTTGTGTAGTTGCAGTTGCTCACAGTTTACATATTTATGTATATATTACTGTATTTTCGGACTATAAGCCGCTACTTTTTTCCCACGTTTTGAACCCCGCGGCTTAAACAACGAAGCGGTTAATTTATGGATTTTTCCTGGGTTTTTCCCGATTTCACAAACTTCAAGCCAAAAAACTGAGCGACATAACATTAGACCAATGAAATTTCCGAACGGAAACGAAAAAACGCACCTCACCTGTGTTCTGAGCTGCACGGCATCGGGAGAAAAAACTTCCACTGGTGGTGGTTTTTAAACGCACAACGATGCCAAAAGATAAACTCCCAAGATAAATAGTTGTGAAAGGAAGGAGGAAGACAGTGAACAATGACTTTCTTGGTCGGCTACTGTTTAGATACAAGCCGTTGTAGCGCGTTGAGTCTGGGTGAAGGGAGAGCTCGCTAACTCCAGTTGCAACAGAAATCATATAAGCACAGACAGGTTTCCAAAACTCGTGCTTTTTTATTTTTCTTGGCAACAGCGTTATGGGTTAGTCAAAGAAACTTAGAAATGAGCATCAGAAAATAATGACATATTCCTCAGTCTTGCACACATGCAGTAATACTGGAAAAATGCTGTGCCAGGCTATTCCCAAAATACCGCTATGCTCCTAAAGGAAGCGCAACATATTTCACCCGTTACACCGTGTGTAACGTGTCTTTCGTTAAAGCCTGTGTAAGGTACATTAGTGTAGACATGGCTTATAGACAGGTGCGGCTTATTTATGTTAAAAATAAAAATATTTGTAAAATTCAGTGGGTGCGACTTATATATGGGTGCGCTTTATAGTCCGGAAATTACGGTATATATTAAGTTTAATGAAATGCGGCATGAAAATGGAATTTGTAGCAGCAGTAAAAAAACAGGTGGCAGAAAAGTCATTGTACATAATTACCCAAGATATTAACAATACATAAGTGTGGCATGAAAATCTATAATATAACTATATCTATAAGATCTATATGGTATAACATCCATATCGTTTGTTGGCCGCAGGTAGAAATGATCTCCTGTGGTGCTCTGTGGTGCATCGTGGTTGCATAAGTCTGTCACTGAACGTATCCTCAGACTGAATAGTGTTTTACGTAGTGTATGGGAGGAGTTGTCCAAGATGGAATGTTCTTTGGAGGGCATCCTCCTTTCAGACACTATCGTCAAAGAGTCCAGCTCCTCAACAACAACATCGCTTCCACTTCAACCCATGTGAAGAATGAAGATATGCTACAGATATTGAGACACCTGACTTTTATAAATACTGAGACACTTGAGTTTTTCAAACTGTCCAAAAAAACAGGATTTCTTCACTCGAACTAGGAGACCCAAACCCCAGGCCTTCTCACCTCACCTACATCAGATCCTGAACTTTTGATCCGTGTGTTTAAATGAGCACAAATCGCCACAAAACCCACATCTTACCAGAAGAATGGAGGTTATTATAAGGGCAAATGGGGATTAAATGTGGAATTGGATGTTTAAAACAAATCTTACGATCAGGTGTCCACAAACGTTGTCCTTATAGTGTAACTTGTGCACAAACTTTTCTATATGAACATCAATCTGTCCTCCGATTCTTCAAAAGAATAAAAATCAGAAGAACCCCCTTTAGTTAATTGAATAGTGTGTAATCAAGAAGTCAAGATTTGTCTTCAGTTTGAACTCTTCCTTTCATTTTATCTGGTGATTATGCACATGATTTCAGCTGCCAGAAATGGGAAGTCTTTTGAACAAACCCAAAGCCAAATCCTGCCTCCTCTAGCGTATCTGGTTTGTCCCTTCTGGGCAAACAGCCATCAAATCGTTCACTCTCTGTCCATCCTCATTATATCCTCCTTGGTTCCTCCAATCCCCAGCCTGTTCTTTTGTATTTTCCTTTATCTACCACATCTTTTTTCTCTTGTAACACAGTCCATTTCCTCCTGCCTGGATCTAATGAGTACCTTTCCCTTGCTAAAGGAGCTCTTTAATCAAGCTCGCTCCTTATGTTAGCATCGTTCAGCAGATAAATAATAATAGCTTCCGTAATTACAGGCTGCATTCGCAAGCAGTAACAAACAATAATCCAACATGCGAGAACAACAACGCAGGGCTATTTAAAGATAATTAGAAAACACTAAGGCACAGCCGGACGCATCCTGCCACCCCGAAGCAGCCATTACGAGGATTTATGTTTATTCCTATACAAACAAAAGATTTGGGACACCTGATATTTTCAATCCATATTTGGTTCTTGCTCAATCTTTTACCAGGAAGTTGAAGGTACACAACCGTATAACGTGTGGACTTCCAGCAGTTCCTAGAATAGCAAAGTGCACTAAAGGGGGTAGAACATTCTCACATTTAGATTCAAAACTTCTAAGCACAGATTGAAGACGTATCTTTACATAACACACATCACATCATAACCTTGTGCTCCAGAACATCTGATCACATGCACATTATCAACTTGTGCTGTTAATATCATGAACAGCTGCTACGCTAATTCCTCTCCACTTCTTCTCTTTCTCTCCCCATCCCGAGGCATCCTGATGTTGCTCCAGCTCCAGTTGTGTCCCACCTCATGAAGATTATGGACCTTTAAAGAAGTAGATGCCCACAAACATCCAGAACCATCTAGAGACGTACCAGCGCTAATTGGATCCCACTTCATGTGGAGTTTGGACATTGCACCTCCTTGAATGTTTTAAGGCTCTGGCATGGAGAAGCTGGTGTTGGATTTTTGATAATCACTATTTGATGTTGAGCTATTTTATGAGTTGTTCAGTAGCTCCTTGTTCCACAACTTCATCTGACTGTATAAGACTGTAGAAAGAACATTACTCATAATCACACACTCCAGTGTTCATGTTAGTTCTCACTCTACAGTGTTCTGTATTGTTGAAAGATTAATGATCATACTCTTGATGTCACCCAAATGAGAATGGGTTCCCTTTTGAGTCTGGTTCCTCTCAAGCTTTCTTTCTCATAACATCTAAGGGAGTTTTTCCTTGCCACAAGGAAACCTCATCAGGCTGCTCATCAGGGATAAACACAAACCATTCACCTTAACTGTTAAATTCTGTAAAGCTGCTTTGAGACAATGTCCGTTGTGAAAAGCGCTATACATTGGATACACTGGCTTGAAAATTTTCCTTCAATTGTGTGGTGCATCTACAGCCACGTAAAATATGTTCTGTCCATATCTCTTTCTTCCAAATAGTAAAAAGCTTCAAATCTCTTCCTGCATATTTTTGCCAGAAAAATCTCCAGCGTGAGCTATTCTTATTCAGGAGAGAACAGCAGACTCAGATTAACATTACTTATAGAACATCTTTGAGCAGGAATAGGAATAAAATATTAATCTCCAGTTGAAGATAGAAGACCTTCTCCGTCTGATTAGTGCAACTCCATTATAGCAGGTGGGAAAAACATCTCTGACACCATCCGCTTCTCGACTCCAAAGTCAAAAACCTGTGCATTAGTGCTGTTCTTTTCCTCCTCGTTTAAAGACCTTTAAACACCAGACTAAAACCATCATCCCAACACCTACTATATGAACTAACATTTGAGAACACCTGAGCAAACGATGGGTATGAACATCCCATTCCACAGTTGGTCTCCATTTGCTTTTTTAATAACCTCCACTAGATTTTGGAGGATTCAGAAATATACAGCCACAAGGGTGTTAGTAAATTCAGGTTCTGATGAAGGTGAAGTGAGGAGGCCTGGGTTGAGATCTAGAGCTTGGTTGAGATCTTTTACTCCAACCCATGTAAAGCACATCTCCATGGATCTCACTTTGTGCCTCCAGGATTTTGGTAACAGTTTGGAGAAGAACCGCATAGAGCAGGAAAGGACAGGCGTCCCAATACTTTTTTTCTCCACATAATGTATGTTTATTGGTATTTATCAGCGTCTTGTGCATTAATGGAACATTAACACGACCAAATGAAGGACTGTTTTTCTGCTATTCAATGAGCTTAATGTGTGTTTCAAATTGAATTACTGTAAAAACATTCTGCTTCCTCGAAATTAATTTGAACATGTTCTCTAACCAGGGAGGGACACATTAAGATATAATCGCATAAGATTTTATAACGTAGCTATAAAGGCATAAAGGCGGAGGAAATGTTTATTCTGCAACTAAAACCAGTCATTAATAATTTTGCTGAAAGTGCTCTCAATCTCGCTCAGCGGCGTAAAGTGCACAGACGAAGACAAAAAAAAGTCCCTGCTCGTCCTCCATCTCGTGGGATCCATCTGTGTATATCTTGAGGCGCAATAATACTCCAGTGAGGCCTGGGCCGCTGGATTTATGGCTAGTCTGAATGAGCTTCCCAGCCCAAGGACAAAGCTGCAACCAGTCTCACATATCTGACAACCTCGAGCCACAGCTCCTTATTCAGCACTTCGGCGGAAACGAGCGCCTACAGTATGTTTAACGATGTGCAGAGATGTTGTGCTTGCTTGATCTTCTGCGCCATGCGGTGCAGTTGCTCACGATTGATTCGGTCTGTAATCATATTGCCTTTATGTAAAATCCCAATGTGGTTCTTTCCCCGATCCTGCACATTTCATTCTTTTCCCCGGCTCTATAACACATACACATATAAACATTGACTCAGAAAAGCGTCCGGTTTGCTGATTCAGTGGATCGGGTGTGATAAGGACGGCTGCACAACACAAGCCCTCGGTGTTCCTGCACAAGGGACGAGAATCAGCGAATTACTCGTTGCTAATGGTTCATTCGAGACCGTTTTGAATCGGCCTGCTTAATTATCATGGACGCCACAGCCACTTGTAGAAACATCTTTCCGCCATTTAGTCCTTTCCTTCGTTAATATTCATATTTCATTACGTTCCAATCAGTTCTGCTCCGCTGTCGTAACTGATCAGCAGATTACGACACGAAGTTCATACAAGGTGGCATCGTGTGCGATTTCATCAGCAAGTTAGAACTAAAGAACATCACTGGAAGAGATCAGGAAGACCTTTGATAAGCTCAACCCCTGAAACGGTTCAGCAACTCGTGCATGATGATCGTCAAAACACAATCCAGTTTAAAGGTCGACGGTTTTCACACCATTGCTAACATCCAGCTTGAATAGCAGAAGGAGCTGGAGACTTTCTGGAAAAAAGACTTCCAGGACACGTTCCAGAAGTAGCAGGAACGCTGGGAGCGCTGTGTTGATGTGCATTAGGGCTATAAAGTAGTCTCTTGTAAACAGCCAAACTTTTTTGATACCACCTCTTTTATTCATTCATCGATATGTTCATTCACTTTCTAATTGAATAATTGTTTTATCCTGAAAGAACCAAGCAAATGCATGGAACACTGGAAGCGAGAAGGAAATACAAACATACAAACACACATTCCATCATTATACTGTAACCAATCTACATACCGTTACATTTTTTGGACATTGGAAAGAAACCAGACAACACAAGAGGGTGGAGAACTCAGAGTTTCAGATCAAACCAAGGACCTTGAAGCTGTGAGGTAGCAGAAGCACCCGCTCCTCCGCCGTGTCACCTTGCTCATATATTGCAATATCAATATCATTCGATATCTCGTATCATATTTCCCAAACCCTACAGAACTGCAATATAAATTTGAATAATTAAATTGTTTTTCGCTGCCACCAATTAAAAATGTAATATACTAAACCTACAGGATGCTAATCTACAACATACAGTATTACTACACTATATTTACTTTCGATGCAAATCTTTTCGGGTCGTGTTTAGTTCAAATCGGCGTCGTCAAGTTCCAGCTCTTCTGAGAAAAACGCTGCCTCTGAAGTTCATGAGCTTTCATGCATTAAAAAAAAATAACCTGGCTTTCAATAATTCAACTAGCATTCCTGGAACAGTATTCTTCCATCACTGCATCAGGTGTACAGACCCAGAATGATCAGCCATCTTTCTCACCAATCTCTCCGTCCTCCATGTTCACCCAAAGAACAAGAACAGTGGACTATTAAAAACAACCCCAGTGACTCGAAATGAATAAATATTGGGCCAATTCAAATGGAGCAGGAAATTCTTTTTATAGTCAAGCATTGAGGGTGAAAAAATTGACTTTTAGAACATTTAAACCCAATTAGTTGATAATTGATGTATAGGAAACACTGGGTTTTGGGAGTTGAAGGAACCTTTAATGAACCCGGGATGATTTCAGCACATTATATACACTATTTTGCCAAAAGTTTGTGGACATCTGGTCATAAGTCTGTGCTTTTAACACCACATTTCACATTTAGTCCCATTGCCCTTATAATTCCATCCACTCTTCTAGAAAGGTGCTCCACTTGATTTTGGATTGTGCTTGTGAGGATTTGTGTGTGTTGAGGAGTCCTGGGGGGTTCAGTCAGCATTCCAATTTATCCCAAATTTGTTCAACTGGGTTGAGATCAGAGCTCTATAGCAGGAGATCTTCCACTCCAAACCATTTAAACCATATCTTCATGGAGCTGGCTGTGTGCACAGGTGAATTGTCATGCTCGTTCGGTTTTCCAAGTTCAAGTAAACTTGGAAAATTGTATTATTCCCCATCTTATACAATTGTGTGCCTCCAGCTTTAGTACTATACTTTAGTCCATATAGTCTAACTTGATTTCCTTGTCTTTGCTTTCTGCTAATAATGATATGAAGAAACGCAGAACCGATCTCATTTAGTATTTGTAGGAAAACCACAGGCTGAACCTCAAATAATCCGATACAGAAAATGAAGCAGAAAACATTTTCGGGCCAAACAGCGAACCTGGCAGAAAGACAAGTGTGCTTGAGATATTACTTCAACCTGTCATCGATATATCATCACCTGAGCAGGTAGAAACGACAGCAAAAAAATCAATACTGTCAGCAAAGACATATTAAAGGTATGTACTTTCCTGATTGGTCCAAGGCATGTTTTTTTATTTTCACCCTTCAGCATAACACACCACAGATATCACAAGATCATGTTCCTTTTTTTTTTAATTGAGAGAACACCAACAGTGTAGAAATGGACACACCATGGACAGTCAGATCGAGTCAGATCTACACTTAGATTCTGATCTACACTGCCATTCGAATAAGAATAATTTTAATATCTGTCATGTCCATGAAGCTCATTTCATTAAAATGTGTGTATTGCAATGGCAAACTAAGCGACTAGAAGGATCATGGTTGTATTCTTTCTTCTTCTTTTTTATTCTTTCTTTATTTCTTACTTTCTTCCTTTAAAAAAATTATAATAAATATGGTATAAAAATGTATTTATTCCCTACCTTTGTCTACAGCCTTTGTTTCACCATGGAGGCGATGTAGGATCCAGGACGGGAGTCAGCACCCGGGATGACACACACACACACACACACACACACAGTGTGCTGGATTCTATACTCCTAGAAACATGACCATCTTCCCACATGTCATTCTTCTGTCTTCAGATGTCCATCCGTGTTCTCCTCTGTCCTCCTCCTGCGTGTGTGTAGACGTGATGTGATGCGCGAGGTTCAACACGGGACGCGTGTCCGCTGGATCCTGTATGGACACATCAGCGCTTCTCCACGTCCCCACGGGCTCTTAAAGTCACCACAACTGCTTTGTAACATCTTACAGCAAGCGCATGGAGATGGAATCTCATACAGAGTATGATCTACTGTAGGTAACAACACAAGGAGCTTCCACCCTGGAGATCCTTCTACACAACCAAATCCCAAAACACGCCCCCTTTTGTTTTATTGATTTTTTTTTTTTTTTTTTTTTTGGAGATTTACTAACACTTCGAACATCTTCCCAGAAGAGTGGAGGGAATTATAAGAGCAAAATGCCACTAAATGTGAAATGCGATGCCCAACAAAAACACATAACGTATTTATGACCAGGTGTCCGCAAACCTTTGCCAATATAGTGTAGGTCACACCTCTGAGAACTTATCCGCATTGTACCGCGCATCCTCAAGTTGTCAACTGGTCCTACCATCTCCCAGGGTACAAGGAATACATGCTTCGTGACTCTTTTCTGTTCTGGAACCTCGGCGGTGAAATGGACTTCTACCTAAATGTCCTAACATCTTTAAACAACCTCTAAAGACCTAAATCTTCTAGCAATACACTATATGGACAAAAAATATTGAGACACCAGACCACCAGCCATATGAGGTTGGAAAAGTTCTTGACTCGAACTAGGAGACCCAAACCTGTTCCGCATGACAATGCTTCTGTGCACAAAGCCAGCTCCAACCCTGTTGAGATGAATGTGAAGCAGACTGCACTCCAGGACTCCTCACCTCACCTGCATCAGTACCTGACTTTACAAACTGCCTTGTGGCTGAATGAATCTCCACAAAATCTAGTGGAACATCTTCTCAGAAGAATGGAGTTTATAATAAGAGCAAATAGGGATTCCTGGAATGTGATGTTCCATGAGTGCCTATGGAATGTGATGTCAGGTGTCCACCAATGTGTGAACGATTCATCTGAGACTGGAGCCCATGAAGCTTGGATGACGTATTGTCCTTCAGCTCCTTCCTAAAAGGCCACGCCTTCTTGTTGTCTTGTTGAAACCAGACCTCGTTACGCTCCTATTAAAAGCATTAACTGGCTAAATGAGGACGAGTTCGTGCAGGAGGCACTGGTTAAAATGGCTACAGGCTAAAATTGCTGACCAGGATCCTCAGCTGGGCCGTTCGTCTGTTTCTAATACAGAGTTATGGATGTGGCTTTATTATTGACATGCTGCTTGGGTAAGTTAATTTTCCCCGTGGTGCTCGGAGGAGCAGAGGTTCTCTCACAGCAAACACTGTGTCAAGGTCAATATAGTGAAGATGAAGACAGCAGGACACGAACAGGAGAGATGTTTTCCTGATACCAGAGCTTATAATAAAAAAAAAAGAGTTAATTGTCACATTTTTAGTCTGCATTGAGAAGATGAGCATTTTGTACATTATGATTATGATCTACTACATTGAATCGGCTGGACATTTTATTATTAATGGAGGCAAGATGCAACATGGAAACTCTGCTGGGGAAAGAAAAACTAATATATACGTAGTGTTTTAATGGTTTTTGAGATACACACACTTAATGGTTTGGGGTTGTTTTGGAGACGTATTCTGGAAAGTGAAAGAAATCCTGAACCAACACGTCTCTCATTCCATACTTCAACACCATGCAGTTCCGTCTGGACTGCGGCTCATTGGAAGCGACGAGACGATGAGCCGAAGCGTACGTCTGAGTTCTGTAAGCGTTATTTACAGAGCAGACGGTCGTCTGGAGTGATATCTATCATGGAACCACCTGCCCAGTCACCACACCTAAATCCTACTGAACTGCATCACAGGAATGAGAGAAATCTACAACATTATAGAACTATAGATTTGTTGCTCAAAGAAAATCATTACATTACTGAGTTTGTCGCATAGAAACAAAAGGAACATGTGTGTCTTCTTAAAAAAACAGACTCTTTACAGGTGCTGCTGGGTTTTTTTCTCCCCAAACAAGGAAATAATAACAATTCGAAACAACGTACATGTAACTTTACTTAAAACTGAAAAACAGATAAAATGGAAAGTTAGAAATAAACAAAAAAACACAAATTCTACCTTAGAAAGTACAATAATAATGAATTAATATATGAGAGAAGTCATTAGATAAAAAAAAATGTATCAGTCGCAAACAATATTGCATTTTCTCTCTCGATAATGTTTCAATAATACGGTTGATTTTACAATCTGGATGTTCCTTCATGACATTTCCAATAACAACAAAAAAAAAAGCGGACAAAAAAAAACCACCAACATTTAACATAATACAAACATGGATAACTTTCGGAACCGCGTCTGCGTAACTCCGCCTCGCTCTAAAGGAATGGGCGTAGCTGGGGCAGGTCAGCATGGGCAGGTGGGCGGATAGGCAACCGCCAGGAGGGGCAATGGGGTGGATTTTAAACCTGTTTGTGTGTGTACCATTGGAGCAGGTTTGATCCGGCTGCCATGCGGGCCGAGGGGCCCAGTGCAAGAGGGGACACGTGGCGAAGAAACAGAGCTTCCTGATTTGGCTTGTCTCCAGAGCTGAACATAGAAAACATCAGGTTGGTGGACAGAGGCTGGAACAATTCAGCAGACATTTGTGGACCTAATAAGAAAAAAAGAATAAACAGAAAACACTATGAACAATGACAGCGGAGACATTACGCAAAACAGGTTTTAAATTTTGCCCCAAGTCATGCTGGGAAATTCAAGGAGATGAATCTCAATCATGTAGAGTGTCCCTGTGGCTATAGCAACAATAAATTAAAAAGAGCAATTTTCTGTCAGAAAGCAGATTTGCAGAAAAAACTTGATTTTGTATATAAATTTTCTATAAGTTTCTCCCTATGAGCGACCCAGATGTGACAGAGGTGATGAATAAAGATGATATAAGGAAGAAACCTTGAGAGGAACCAGACTCAAAAGGAAACTTCATTCTCATCTGGGTGACACCGAATATCCATTCGTTCCAGTTTCATGATTGTTGAGGATATCATACTGTACACGGATGGAGACTGGAGCAGCAGCGAGTGGTTTCTCATTGATGAGATCTCCATCAGGGCATCAGAGGAACCAGTCAGTATAAAGATCTCAACAACATAGTGAAGTATCTATAAAATTAAAAGTTGAAACTACACCCCTACGCGTCCCTACACGGCGAGAAACCCGTGGTCAGAATAGCATCAGTTGCACAGCTTTTGGCATACGGACGTATGAAGGTCGGTGCTTCCCATGACTGTGCGTGCAGCCTTGTGCTGCCATCTGCTGGCGTGCTACAAAACTAGTCTCCAAATATTTTTATACCACCTTGTATAGCTCAATTTCTCACACACACACATCAGTTTCTAAACAGAAGACATCTAGCTGACCATAAAAATGCTTACAGTCCTCAGTAATGTAATGCAATAGTGTTAGCGTGAAGTGTCTCTGTTCCGTACCCGTGTGTCCGATGCAGCTGGAGATCGGACCCGGAGTCTGATCACGGACCACATGCTGGTTTGCGGCCGGTTTTTGAGTTTTCTCACTCTCCAAAACAGGCTGTGTATCCTTCTCCGGTTTGATAGATAACACTTCAGTCTGCAACAGCATTCAGAAATGCTTTAGCATGGGTCTATTACCCGAGTGGTTACATTCAGTGGTCACATAATTGGCTATGAGCTGAGTGCTTCATAAGACCGGGATAGACAAGCCGATTGCCCCTTTTTAATTAACGGTTAACCGGGACTGCATCTTAGGGGACAGAGAAATGAGCGCTGATTTACACTCAGCGAAAACAAGACAGTGGTAAACACTTGGAGGGGGAAAACCCTACGTCTGAGTCTGAAGAGAAATAATGAGTATGAATTGCAAATCTCTGCAAAAACATGCCAGAAAAAAATATATATTTAACTCCTTTATGTGTAAATAAAGATGTCCATTCTATATCAAAAAGGAAAAAAAGTGTTTATTTGTCATATATGTAATTTAAAGCACAGTGAAATTCTTTCTATGGGGTTCTATGTTTTCTATGTTGGGGTTAGAATGCAGGGTCAGACAAGATACAGGGCCCCTGGAGCGCACAGGGTCAGGGGCCTTGCTTAAGGGCCCCAAAAGTGGAAGCTTGGCAATATCATGGCTTGAACACCCGATCTTCTGACCAGTAATCCAAAGCCTTAACCACTGAGCTTCCACTTTGCCATATGTATAAAAATTGTAGACCATAAAATTGGTATGTGCTTTTTAAAAATCCAATTCCACATTTATTCCCTACTTCCTGTTATATTAAACTCCATACTTCTGGGAGGAGTTTGGAGGGTGCTTGTCGAGGTTAATTTAGCTGCAAGCGTGTTATAAAGTCAGGTACTGATGTATGTAAGGTGTGGAGGCCTGTGGGTGCAGTCAACGTTCACATTCATGATGTTCAGCAGGGTTGAGATCAGAGCTCTACAGCACGAGATCTTCCACTCCAACTCATGTAAACCATATGTTCATAAGAGCTCGCACAGGTTTGGGTCTCTGAGTTCAAGTCAAGGTCAAATATTATGCTCCGCAGACAGAATTGTGGTAACAGGTTTTGGGAAGAACCGCATATGACTGGAAAATTCAGGCGTCCCGTATAGGCTCTATTTATATTTCCTCATTATGAATTCTGTCCTGTGCCTCTTACATCTTCTTGGCTTAAGGGCTATTTTTTTGCACCCCAGGCCTCCTCACCTCACCTCCATCAGTACCTGACTTTACAAACACCCTTGTGGCTGAATGAATCTTTACTAAATCCAGTGGAACATCTGCTTATTATAAAAGCAATGAACTGATCTAAACACAGAATGCCCTCATCTTGAGAAGAAATCAGAAGAATGTACTAGAGATGAAGATTGTTCTTACTGTTGCACTCTCCTCTCGTCCATTCTGAAGAAACTCTGGCTTCTGATCATCTATATTAGCCTTCTTTCTCCATCCCTGCTCCCAGTTACCAAAGCTTGCTGGCTCTTTGTTCAGCAATGGATCCAACGGCTTAGAGTTTTTCCCCTGGATCAATAACGATGCACCATGAGCTCGACAGAGAACGACACAATTGTGAGAGATTTTTTTTTTTTTTTACCGATGCCGACCTGAGCCACGTCGATGAACTCCAGCGCAGGAAGATCCAAAAGAGTCATTTCTTGGCTATGCGTTGAATTCTCGGTCAAAACCTGGCAGATAAACATGCTCACAGGTAGTGTAAATTATCAGCAAGCGACAAACATGCCGTATTGATCACATCGCAGCGAATTAAACATCAACAAATGCGCTGTTTAGAACAAGTGATACTCATGAAGCGCAGTGGGTGCTTCGAGAGACAGGTGATATATGGGTCCTAAAAACAGATTGGACTGCTGTCCAATAATGCGTCCCTCTAATTCCTCACTTTACCGTCTCAGCAGAAAGAACCTGGCTGCATGCCGCTGGTCCTGAGGGCCTGAGTAAATTACAAAGAGCCAGGAACTAACTGGCCCGTCGCCCAGTGTTCCTTTTCTCGAGGATGTCCAATACATTAAGTAATGCTAGCTACAATAAACTAGCAAATGTACCTGACTGCGTATTGTGGAGGCATCTGGCTGAAGGTGTTGTGTAAGACTTGTGACATTAGGAGAAGATGCCACTGCTGCAACTCCGTCATTTACTTCCTCAAGCTGCCCCTCGCCGAGGTAAAGAGCCACGGGGTTGAACTGTTGGAACATCTCAAAGCCATACAGAAATAATGTGGAGCAATAAATAACATTTTTCATCATCATCCTTACAGATAGGTAAAATATTTAAGTGCTTTGAATCAAATGGTAAAATATGCAAATGAGAAGAGTGCACGAAGATGGCAATATCCTGACTAGAGGTCGCCCGATATCTAGTTTGGATTGTACTTGCAGATAACCGATTAATCAAACAATAGTAAAATAAATGCTGGATAAAAGCAAACAAACATAATCTATTTGTACAGTATTTTTTTATGTCCTTAGTTAAATATAAATACAATGATATAATGAATAAATAATAATTATTAAATATAATATAGTGCTGTCCATGCAGCGTACAGTCTCACTTCAAAATAAAAGCATGTGGCATCAGTGATTCCCCTCTAGAGGCCCGCTCTCGTATTGTATAATGACAGCGGTCCTTTTCAGCCGCAACCCGGAAAAACTATCAGTATAGACTTTTGCCGATAGCCAGTAGTTTCAGCAATAAACTATTGTTGCCAATTGATCCTCGAAACCGATAAATCAGTTGACCTCTAATCCTGACTGATTTGTTTCCTTTGATCGTTGACTACCTCGCAAACAAATGAACATAATTAGCATAATTTTTTTATTAATTATAAAGAGAGCTGCAACAATTTACGCAAAATCAAAGTTGACATAAAGGTTGTTGAAAATCTGACTACTTATATAATACTACAAAAATTACAGTGACACGTATTAACACCATTACTTCACTTTTTCATTACAAAAATATTTTAATTGCCAAAGTCGAATGCCAAAGTGTCAAATTCTAAAAGAAAACAAAAAAAATTTGGTAGTTTGTGAAAACATGGCTAATAAATAGCAGTAAATGGTGAAACCACATAGCAACAACCTGCTATTTAAGAGTGCTTTATTACTAATATTATAACATTTACATCTTTATTTCAATTATTATTAATTACAGGTTTTTTTGTATTTATATTTGCAGAGGTGGAAAGAGTAATAAAATATACTACTCAATGAAATTTGACTTAAGCACAAGCAAACTTACCGGTCTAAAAATTCTCAAATCATGAATACTCAATTAAAAATAAAACGAAGCAAAAAAAAAAAAAAAAAATACTCAGAGTAAAATGTGTTACTTTTCTTTTATAAATCTCAAACGAGGAACACCATTACAAATTAAAGTACAAAAAACAAAAAATTAACAAAACACTATATTCCATGACTACGAGTCGTGCACTTTCGCAGCAAAAACAAACAAACAAACCAAATCCCCTGTTAAATGTAATTTTTTTTTACTAATTTTTATTTATTTTTTTACTCTAACATTTGATTCAAAACGTTAAGTACAATACTTCAAACAAAATAAGTACATTTAAAATGACATTTTACAAAAAAAAAAGATAAACTACCGTAATTTCCGGACTATTAAACGCACCCAAATATAAGCCGCACCCACTGAATTTGACAAAGATTTGTATTTTGAACATAAATACGCCACACCTGTCTATAAGCCGCAGGTCTACACTGAAACTAATGAACTTTACACAGGCTTTAATGAAAGACAGTGTCTGTGACACGGCTTGTATCTAAACAGTAGCCTACCAAGAAAGTCATTGTTCACTGTCTTCCTCCTTCCTTTCACAACTATTTCTCTCGGGAGTTTATCTTTTGGCATCGCCGTGCGTTTAAAAATCATCATCGGTGAATCTTTTCTCCCGATGCCGTGCAGCTCAGAACACAGGTGAAGTGTGTTTTCATGCCCGGTTGTTTTCAGCGTGACGAATGATTCACATTTCCTGTAGACAGTCCGAGTGAGCGGCAGGTCAAACGTCAGAGAAACATCATCCATATTTATGATGTGGTGCGGCCCGATTCAGTGGGAGCGCATCTGATTTAATATAAAGGGTTTCATTGGTTCACCTGAACCCGTTCTGCAATTTTATTGGTCTAATGGTATGGGGCTCAGTTTTTTGGCTTGAAGTTTGTGAAACCGGGAAAAACCCAGGAAATATAAAAAAATAGCGGCTTATAGTCCGGAAAATACGGTAATTCATTACTTTCCACCTCTTCAAATTTGGTACATATAGTTTAAGGGTTTGTAATTTTCAATTGAAATACTAAATAAAAATCGATTCCTAAAATAATTATTAGTTGCAGCCATAATTATAAAAATGTACAAAGAAACTGTTGAATGATTGTTGATGTCAAAAAGCAATAATTATAAACACGCCAAATTAAAATAAAATATATTATTTATATATATATATATATATATATATATATATATATATATATATATATATATATATATATATATATATATAGCACTTGGTTATTTGGAATATACTGAAGATATACACTGAGTGTGATAGATTTCTCACCGGTGTGCTAACAGCAGAGCAGGCTACAGCATGACCCTCTGCCTCAAGCACACTATGGATGTAGAGATCCTCCTCGGTTTGAGTGTCACACAGGAAAGTGAGCAGGAAGTCATGCTGGTAGCTGTGAATGGCAGCCACCAGGGTGCGGTCATAGCACAGCTTCTGAAAGGAGCTGGTGGCTTCTTTACTCCAGACGCGCTGTTATAAAACCAAAACAGGGTGAAGCATGGAAAGTGATGTAAAATGGCATTACAAATGAAATATCGAGACACTGCTATATTACCTTAACTGGCTTCGCTCCAGCAAGTACGCATGGAACAGCTTGTACTGGAAGCTCAGCATAGCATGACCTCGTGTAAAAAAATTCATCCAGGCAAATATAATATCCAGTTTTCATATACAAAATTCACTTTCTCTAGTCGTAAAAATGAAAAGACACAGCGCTGTTATTATAAAGAGCTAACTTGAGAAATTGCAGCCTGCTCCTGCTGACAGCAGTGAGATCTCCAAAGTCAACGTAGTACACTTCCACCTCACTGGTGTTGAGCAGCCGGTGGATCACCACCCGGTAGAACCAAGTGTCTCCTGGAGCCACGCAGCACGCCTGCCCTGGTCGTACGTACGCATCTGGGAGCCGGTATCGCTCAGCCACCTCTTGGCAGGAATAACAACTCCTACAAACAAACACATCCTCTTTCAGATAGGAAACAGCTTTCTGTTAAAAAAATCACATCTCAAAAATCAGTCAGTCACAATAAGATCAAGGTCAGTTATGGGGAAACACTTCAATATGATTTAACAGTTTAATAACAGCCTTTTATGTCAATTCCACCTACACATCATGATACGATACGTTCCGATTGTTGGTGTAACGTACACAAATCACGGTTCGGGACGTACCTCAGTTTTTTAACGACTCGGCTCGGTGTGATTTCGGTACGGTTTGGGCAAAACATAAAATTGCTGGTGTTTTTTTATTTACGCAGTTTATTATTATTGTTATTATTAACATTTGTGAACATCAACTGTTTACATTTTTTTTTTTTTTAAACAATTGTAAATAAAATGGCTGCTTGGTTTAAAAAATATATCTAAAATAATTTTGCTATATTTCATAAAATAAAAATAAATTAAAATGAAATATATAAAATTTGAATTAAATAAATCAAATGAATCCAGTTCACTTTTTTATAGTATCGATTAAATTAAGTTTATTAAAAAAAATAATAAAAATTTAATACATTTGTTAACAAATTTGGCACAAATTAAATACGATTAAATAAATATTCTACCTATTTTCGTTCGCTCAGAACCGTATACAAATCGTATTTTCAGTACGGAGCGAGTGGCCACAATGACACTGTGCTAGCTTTAGTTTCTTTTTTATACCACTGGCATTGCCACTTAATACGTTCCTGAAGGATGGGAGACTTCAAATGATCACCTCGACCCTATTGAACACCGCTGGGATGAATGTGAACACTGACTGCACTACCAGGCCTCCTCAGCTCACCTACATCAGTACCTGATTTACTAACACCCTTGTGTGTGAATGAATCTCCACGAATCTCCACAAACCCACTCCAAAATCTAGTGGAACATCTTCCCAGAAATGTGGAGGAAATTATAAGAGCGAACTGGGATTAAATGTGGTATGCGATGCTCGAAAAGCACATACCAGAGTTACCGAAACAACCATAACAATATTCAATACTTTTCTGATCAGCTGAATGTTGAATTCATTTGTATAAAAATGAGCAAAAACCTCATTTCAAACATCATGTGCTCCAGGGTGCGGGAGTCTTGGTCTTCCAAACGGACATAAAAGAGACTGGGGGACTCGATCTTCTCCACCACGACAGGCACCAGCTCTCGTTCTCTCCAGCGATTGGGAGGTTTTAGCTTCTGGCACTGCAGCGCATCCAGAGGAACCGTGACTGCGAAAATGTCTACCGGTTTCTGAATCATAAAACAGAAAAACATTCCTAACAAACTCTGCATCCCATAGTCTAGCCCTAACCCTAACCCTATTCTTATTTATAGTAATGGCCTTTAAAAAATCTTTACAACTTGCAAATGAGACCTTTACCAAATGCCTAAATGCTTTATTGTTTGTATATATAGCAATCAACATGACCTAAACAAAACATGCACCTGATGGATGGTCTTGGTGGCGATTTCCATCTCAGGGTCGGACTCTAAAGAATCCATGGACGCTCCTCCATCATCTTGACACGCCCAGTCCCCGTCATTGCAGCTTAAGTATTGTCCCTCGGTGGAAGGGTTTTGAGAGAAAGCTGCAAAAATTTGTAGTGAAGATCTTCCTTATTCATGTTCCTTCATTTATAATTCAAATTCCAGTTCTGCTATTCAAGAACTGAATGTTGAGCTGCATCTGAGCAAGTTTGTGCTGCTGCCACCAGTGATTGGTTGACCGGATAATCGCATGCATGAGGGAGGAACGTGTTCCTATTAAAGTGGCCAGTAAGAATATATACAGAATTACTGAATCTTATGGTGTGAAACGATGTTGATATATGTCAAACATGTTCAAGTTTATTTCTATTGAGCGTTTTACAATGGACATTGTCTCAAAGCAGCTTTACAGAACTTAAGAATTAAAGTGAAGGATGTGTATTTATCCCTGATGATGAGGCCTGGGGCGACTGTGGCAAGGAAAAAATTTCCTTAGATGTTCTGTGGAAGAAACCTTGAGAGGAACCAGAATCAAAAGGGAAACCCATCCTCATTTGGGTGACATCAAGAGCTGAATCATAAATCTTTAAACAATACAGAACACTGGAGAGTGAGAACTAACATGAGCACTGAAGTGTAAGATTATGAGTAACGTCCTTTCTACACTCTTATACAATCAGTTGATGATGTTGAACCAGGAGCTACTGAGCAACTCATAAAATAGCTCAAGATTTGAGATCATCATAGATCCAACACCAGCTTCTCCATGCCAGAGCCTTTAAAAATTTGAAGAGAACCAATGCATAAACTCTACATTAAGTGGATACAAATGGCGCAGATACGTCTTTAGCTGGTTCGGGATGTTTGCGGGGTCGGCATCTACTTCTTTAAAGGTCCATAATCTTCATGTATTTTTAATATGTGGTTCTTCACCACACAATTATGTAGAATGTCTTTTGATACTTCTTCTTCTTCTTTCAGCTGCTCCCATTAGGGGTCTTCACAGCGGATCATCCGTCTTCATACCCCCCCTGTCCTCTACATCTGCCTCTTTCACACCAACTACCTGCATGTCTTCCCTCACCACATCCATAAACCTCCTCTTTGGTCTTCCTCTTTTCCTCCTTCCTGGTGGCGCCATCCTCAGCATTCTCCTACTGATATACCCCATGTCCCTCCTCTGCACATGTCCAAACCATCTCTATCTCGCTTCCCTCACCTTGTCACCAAAACGTCCTACATGCGCTGTCCCTCTAATAAACTCATTTCTAATCCTGTCCATCGTCGTCACTCCCAACGAAAACCTCAACATCTTCAGCTCTGCTCCCTCTAGCTCCACCTCCTGTCTTTTACTCAATGCCACTGTCTCTAATCCATACAACATCTCAGGTCTCACCACAGTCCTATAAACTTTCCCTTTCACTCTCACAGATACTCTTCTATCACAAATCACTCCTGCTATCACTCTTCTCCACCCACTCCACCCTGCCTGCACTCTTTTCTTCACTTCTCTTACACACTCTCCATTACTTTACACTGTTGACCCCAGGTACCTGAACTCCTCCACCTTCTCCACCTCTTCTCCCTGCAACCGCACCCCTTCACTGCCCTCCCTCTATTCACATACATGTACTCTGTCTTATTCGTACTGACTTTCATTCCCCTTCTCTCCAGCGCGTACCTCCACCTCTCCAGGCTCTTCTCAACCTGCTCACTACACAAATCACAATATCATCCGCAGAATGTCTTTTGATACAGTAGCATGAAATGTTCCTATTACTTTAACTAGGAGACCTAAACTTGTTCCAGCATGAAAATGCTCATTTGCATGAACTCCATAAAGATATGCTTTACATGGGTTGAAGTGGAAGATCTTGAGTGGCCTGCTGTATATCTCAAACCCTATTGAAGACCTTTGGAATGAATGTGAAAGCTGACTGCACCCCCAGGCCTCCTCACCTCACCTACATCAGTACCTGACTTTACTAACACACTTGTGGCTGAATGAATTTCCACAAATCTCCACAAGCACACTCCAAAATCTAGTGGAACATCTTCCTAGAAGAGTGAAGGTTATTAAAGGAGTAAATGGGGACTAGATGTGGAATGGGATGTTCAAAAAAACACAAAAGTTTTGCCTATAAAATGCCTGAGATTCTGCTCGAGGGTCTATTTTGTTGGTGTAGAATGTGGTGGCGTATACAGTAAATGCAGCACCTGGTTGATCATTGGGTTTGAGTTCCATGATGAGTAAGTGCTTTGCTCCTTCTTCAGTGCTTGGCTGCACAGAGAACGTGTCACTGAGGGCTTCAACCATCTCGGTCACACTCAGGAAGCCACACTGAGCCAGGGGCAAGTCCTCACTGTACATTTTCTAGAAGAAACAGATAAAACCTTGGTATGTGACAAACAGGAACTATATTTATTGTGGTTGTTAACAGAAGCAAGAGACGAACTGATGAGCCGCAAGCGGATCGCAAGGCGCGGTGTTCAGTGAAACCAACAAGTGATAAGGAGACATCTAAATAGGGATGAGGGATACTATAAAAATAAAGGCCAAAAATTGGCCAGCCCTATATCAAATAAAATACCTTTTGATTTTTTGTTCAATTAAAATAGGTATAAAGTGCTAAAAAAAAAATTAAGCCCACCTCCAATCCAGTCCTACTTTAGATCGTTCACATACATGACATTATTTTTGATAATCATACAGTAAATTTGCATTTATGCTATAAACTTATCCAGCACGACTTACAATTAGCCTGTATTTAAACTCTTCTGTTTAAAGGTCTTAACCACTGAGCTAGAACTTCCCACAGTACACTGAATATCTTCTACAATGTCTTTAATAAACTAGTCTATTTACCCAAAAAAAAAGCCTATACCATAGTATGAATTACCTTGTATTCACCAGGAAGACTGTGAATGGCCATGCCTTGACCGTGCTCAGCGACGACCTGAAGAAGATACAAGTGAACATGATATGTGGTACAGTAACTTCTACACGGGTTAAGAAGCTTTTCCTCAGACCGACCTTTCGAAGCTTCTCTTTCAGCTCCTGACTAACCGTGCCAGCGTCTCCGCTTTCAACAAGCCTCTTCCTGAACTCCTCCTCAAGCTGACACACACACACACACACACACACAAAAAAAGTCAAAATAATTAAAATGAGTATTCAATGTGACTGATTTTATGGAAAAGCATCACTGAGTTCATTGCTATTCATAAATTCAGTCTAAAGGACAAAAATCAGCAAAAAAAAAAAAAGAAACCTTACTGGCAGAAGACAAAGACAAATAGAAGGCAATGATAAAGTGGTGGATTGTCATTGTGTTCAAAGGTTTGGAATTGTATCAGAAAGTCCAATAAAGCATAAATGGCCCTGCTTTTGTAATGAAAGGAAGGGAGATCATTTGTCCAGATTAAACCAACTACAACTATCTTCCAAAAGTTTAAATGCATACCTGGCTTCATGTGCCATGAACTGAATACTAGATCAAATAGACATTCAGTGCACCTAGATGAGGATGGGTTCCATTAAGTGTTTTTTTTGTAACGTATGTGTTTGTTCCTTGTATTGAGTCAATGGCGACTGTGGAAAGGGAAAAACTCCCTCAGATGGCACGAGGAAGAAACCTTGAAATGAACCAGACTTAAAAGGGAACCCATACTCTTACTTTCGATGGGTGGCACCGAATGTCCTTTTATTATACAGTAGTTCCATTGGTGTGTCCAGGGGTAGGCGTCCTCTGAAGATTTCTTCCTCATACAGTCTCAAGTAGTTTTTCTTTTGCGTATCGCTCATTAGGAATAAATTAATGAGGAACAAACTAATACAGTCTCATACAACTTTACAATCTATTTTTCTCTGACACGTCGGGACAATTTCTATTGTTTAAAGTGTGCTACCTGATTAAATAAACCTGAAGTGAATTGAACATACATGGATCAGGCATAAAGTATGACATTATAACAAGTGGTGAAGTGAAGAACACTGATGATCTGTTCATCATGGCACCTGTTAGTGGGTGGATTTATTTATTAGGTGAACATTTTGTCCTCAAAGTTGATGTCAGAAGCAGGAAAAAAATGAAAGGATTTGAGTTTGACAAATTGTGACGACTAGACGGCTAGACGACTGAGTCAGAGCATCTCCAAAACTGCAGCTCTTGTCGGTCAGTATCAGGAGCGTGTGATCCGATCCAACAGACGAGCACCTGTAGCTTAAACAGCTGAAGAGTTGATGCTCGACTGGTCAGAACTGCTTAGCAGCGAAAGTTTATTGGTTAAGGTGCAATTGAGAAGAACCAACTAGTGAGGAAATGTCTAGGGATGTTCTGATGTATCAAAAATGTCAGGGACAGGGTGAAATAATGCAGATTCATTTGATGTACTGTATCTGTAAAACAGGTATTATTTGAAAAAATATAGAAATAAATAAATGAAATGTATTCATATACACACTATATATTATAAATAATAATAAAAAAAAGCACAGCAAAAAAGAAATCTTAGATTTACACTGTGAATTTAAGAAATTGAATCAAAAAGCGAATAAAACCTTCGCAACAGACTTCTCATAAGACTTTTTAAGATGGATGTGTTCAATCTCCTGAACTCTAATGGCTGCAGTGTTGTTGGCTTTCTGCTGCGCTTTTGGCTGATTGTTGCTGAGCACTGCCATTTGTCCAGGTACTTCTGCGGAAAGAACATTTTGTAATCACTCATTAGCGCATAAAAGCATTTATTTCATTAAACCGCGTACGTCTAAAATAGAATACAAACATCTCCTGACCAGACGTGATTTTTTTCATTACTGGATGACTGGATGTTCCTGTAGCCTGTTTAGGAAGTGCAGGAGATCGATTGTGCATCTGTCTGACTGGCGTGTGTTCGGTCTTCAGTATCAGCTGCGAGCCCATGCGAGTCTGCTTCACCGTGATCATGTCCGAAGCAGCGGCGAGCATCTCAGCGATGGAGTAAAAGCCGTAGTGTGCGACACAGAGAGGCCTGCCGAAGCGGATTGAATAGCACCTCTCCAGCTGGGAAAGCCCTATGGGGCCATGTATGAGTAACTGCCGGAGCTGTGAGCGCAGCTGAGCGGAGAGAGCTGGAGGAGCGTGAGCTCGACGAGGGAGAACGAACGAGCCCTGGTGATGGAGGGAAGGTGATGGAAGCAAACCGGAACCGCCACTTTTAAACTTGTGCTTGGGTTTGCAGGTCTTTTGCTTGGAAATGAGATCTTCAATGCCTTTCGTGGTCTCATTCCCAATTGCTAAAGACAAAGACAAAAGCAAAAATCAACAATGTCAAACAATTTAGACATTACACAAAACACAAACACCCTGCATAAACCCTCAGACCATCGTATATAACGTGTATGGATTTTTCTCCGATTTCTTGAAAAGAACAAAAAAAAAAAAAAGGGAGTGGACAGTAGCTTTTCCTCATATCTGTACTTTACTGAAGTGTTTCCATTTAGGGAGACTTGTACTTTACTACATTTGAAAGTCAAATATTTGACTTTTCTTTACCGAAATACAATTTGCAAAATCAGTCGTTCCTTTTTTTTATTGATGAGGATAAAAACTGGTCAGTCACCAATAAGGGTCGCTCTGTTTTAAACTCCTTTTTGATCTACTTACACAACTGCACTACTGTACACAACATACAGTTCAGCAGCAGTTCAACAGCAAGCAGAACATTCAGAGAGGAATAAATGATGGAAGAAACTCCAGACTCGAACTCGCTACAACACACGTGACCTCATTTACGTCTTTTTTTTAAGTAGTTTAAAAGGTTTTGAGTTCATGATCATTGTAATAGAAATCAATCAGTGTTTGAGTCATTAATATCATTCTCTTAATAGATCAGTGTGCTGAGAGTCACATTCGAGTCTTTTCACATAAACTGAGTTGATTAAGAAAGGAATCTTGTGATAAAAATGATAACAGGAACATTATAGTTATAATAAATCATAGTACTTTGGATACTTAAGTACATTTGAAGGCAAAAACTTTTGTACTTTTACTCAAGTGAAATACCAAGTGGATCTCTACTTTAACTCAAATACATTAACTCAATTTGTGTTCTTTATCTTCCACTGCTATAAACACTACTGTTAGTTTTAGGGTGTGTGTGCAATGTTGATAGGATCTTTACGACGTTAGTACAAGGTATATGGATGTTCTTGTCTGCTTAACAAGTTTAATTACCAAATAAGGAGGTTTTAGATCAGGTTTTGTCCAGAGTATGTGTATATATAATTGTCAGAAAAGACACCACGGGCATCGCATTGGAGACTTCTCCTAAACCTCGCCGAGAATTAATTGTAGTTCAGGCACGATCCAATCTAACAACTACTAAAGGCATCTCTAAATTACACATCATTGGTCCAGTGGACGACGGTCCTGATGCAGATTCAAAAGTACTCCTGGAGAAGCAATCAAAGAATGAAAACAAAGTCGTTTTTTTATTCAAATGAACATCACGAATGAAACGGTCTACCACACCTTAACAAACGGACCTTACCTTTTAACACAACGGTGCCGTCGAGAGCGTAGTCCAAGCGCACAGTATCAGGCATTTCTCTGAGCATGTCCAACATCGAGCGAAAACCGAGGAGCTTAAGGGGTATGGGGTGACCCAGCATGTTCTGGTAGTCCTTCCTGAGCTGCTCTGAAGAAAGGCCATGCTTGGAGGAGATAAGGAGAGCACGAATATCTCTCTTCACATTGCTCAGGAGATGCTCAGGGTCCATCCTGGATCATCTGGATACTAGAGACAGATAGTTGGGGCTTAATGGGAATTCTTTCTCAAAGGAAAATTATAAATGTTTAATTATTTGTACATTCATTACATTTTATTTTGACATTATTATACTCTTAAAAAGTTACCATTTAAACACAAATGTCAGCCTGACCCCTGGTATAACCAGCACCTCCCTAAGGTATGTGGAACTAGCCGGGTGAATTTAAGGGTCTAATTAACTTGCTAGCTTACACACATGTGCTAAAAAGAAACTTTATCTATCTATATATATTAAAAAATAAGTAAAATTACCTGGCTAGAAAAGCAAAGTCAAATTTCTTACATATATAAAGAACACAACCGGAAGCTAGCAAACGCTCAAATGTTCATCATCTGAACGATTAGTTTGGGGGAAAAATACTTTTTTTTAAACTAAATTACCTCTTAAACTTGCTTCCTAAAGTCCTCGGAATCTCGGTTTCCACTTCTCGGGCACTAACACCTAATTTTCTCCAAAGATAAACAGCAGCGAAGCTTCGAATGCACACCAAACCCACCTACCGACATCCCTGCTCGAGCAGCCGGCTTGAGTCGCACCACTGCCGGGGGAAATCACCCACATGACACTGTGGAACATCTTCCAGAATACACACTTCATAATATTTAATTACATTGGGTGGGTGGACGGCTTTGTAATTAATTTTGTAATTGAAAACTCAGGGAGGATGTTTTCTCAGACTGGAATAAAAGAGAAGTGCTCCATCAGCAGATTCTTCTCATTTGGTTGAATTGGCACAATCTCCTCCAGCACACACTTCACCTCATGTCCATGTGAAGATACGAGTGTTAGAGTGCATTTTTTTGCCATATTATATTATGATTTACATATAATTTACATTCGGTTTTGCGTACATTTGGCTCTATGGGGCCTCGCTTAAGGGCCCATCAGTTGCATCATGGTGGTGGTGCTGGGATGCGAACTCAACATTTTGATACCTTGAACACCTTCTCCACTGAACTCCAACTTCCTCCAAACTTTTACACTTCCTTTAAAGAAGTTCCTTTAAATAAGTACATCCCGAACCATCTAGAGACGTACCAGTACTAATTGTATCCCCCTTCATGTGTGGAGTTTGGCCATTGGACCTCCTTGAGTGTTTAATTGCTCTGGCATGGAGAAGCTGGTGTTGGATCTGTGATGATCACAAATGTTGAGCGATTTTATTAATTGCTCAGTAGCTCCTAGTTTTATAACCACAATGACTGCATAAGACTGTAGAAAGGACATTACTTACAATCACACACTCCAGTGCTCATGTTAGTTCTCACTCTCCAGTGTTCTGTATTGTTTAAAGACTATAATCACACTCTTGATATCACCCAAATGAGGATGGGTTCCCCTTTTAAGTCTGGTTCCTCTCAAGGTTTCTTCCTCATAGTATCTAAGGGAGTTTTTCCTTGCAACAGTCACCATGGCTGCTCATCAGGGATAAACACACATCATTCACCTTCACTGTTGATTTCTGTAAAGCTGCTTTGAGACAATGTCTGTTGTGAAAAGCGCTATAGAAATAAACTTGATTTGACTACACTTACATTAGTTTAATGGCAAATCCAGATCAACTAACAATTATCTTATTTATAGAGCAGTTGAAGGTTACAGGCCTCGCTCAAAGGCCCAACATTGGCAGCATGGTGGTGCTGGGATGTGATGGGAACTCAAAACCCAACAATTTATCCACTAAACTACCACTGCTTACAAAGGTAGAGGCAACACTTAAGGCAAATCCAGGCTTACTTACATTTATCACATTTTAACACTGAGCAATTGAGGGCCTTGCTCAAGGGCCCAACAGGGCATCATGGGGGTGCTGGGATTTGACTTCTCAATATTTCGATCTAAAGTTTATCACGTTACCTGCTCAGCTTCTACTTCCTACAAAAAGGTAGAATTTACAATTACATTCGTTTCATGGCATATCCAGCTCGACTTACGATGATCTCATTTATACACTGAGATGTTGAGGGTACAGGCTTTGCTCAAGGAACCACCCGTGGCAGCCTGGTGGTGCTGAGATTTGAACTCACAACATTTTGAGCCAAAGTTAAACAACTTACCCTTTGAGCTACCACTCCTACTTAAACAAGCAATAAAATGCATCCACTACAACTCTTGACCAGGATAAAGTGTTATGGCAAATCAGAAATCCAGCATGCGCCTTATTCTAGTCAGAATTGTAGTAGATGCCGAGCTCATTCCTGAGAAGTACCGGGTGCCAGGCACAAATACAACCTGGAGAGAATGCCAGTCTATCTCACGGCATACACACCGACATCGTCATTTATTCAATTTAGAGTAAACGCAATGTCTTTGTGCAATCAGGTCACAACAGCTACTCGAGATTAAACCTCGGAGCTGTGAAGTGCATCATTATTGTATTATCTATTGTACAGAATAATATACTGTATATACTTTTTTTGAGACAAATAGGTTTATTTGTAATATTTTGTGTGAAATGGCAGGTTTATTCATTTAGAATGGTAATGCTCCGTTGCTGCTTGTTTTATGGGCAGTTTGATTGGACCATCGTCTCCCTCCTCCTCCTCCTCCTCAATCTGTCGGAAGTCCTCCTCCTGCCCTCTTCGTCAGCCACAAAGCACAATGTAAAACGTTTGCAGGCTCTTCGCTAATCACAACAGCTCAAAAGAAAACTTTCACTCCTGGTTTCACCAAGCAAAGGGGCTGATGCTCCTGATGAAAGAGAGTGAGATGGAGAGAAGGACAGAAAAGATACCTCCACCACCTCCTCCAAAAGCCGTACAGGCCAAGAGAGAGCCCAGAGACAGAAAACACAAAGTGGACAAGGTGGTGAAACTCCACGAGCCACACAAAAGAAAAGAGAGGAATAAGAGGGAAAAAGCAGACGAAGAGCACAATAATGAGGACGTCAAGGAAGTGTCGTCCACCGTGATCAACGTAGACAGTGTGAGACAGAGCACAATCAGAGACAGCAAGGAGTTGCTGTGCCTTTTGGAGAGCGACTGGAACGAAGAGGGTGAGTTACACATACGTTGTGCACATACACAGAAAATACTTTCACACACAATCAGAGAACAGCAATCAAACATCAACTTTAATTCACAACTCAGCCTTGAAGACACGGAGCCTTGGGGTTTTCGAGCTCCTTCTTACCATCGCAGCTCTCGCCACAGTGATATTCTTCTTTCCCGTGTCCATCTGGTTCTGTGTAAAGGTAAGTACTTAATGTTTCTAATATTTAAAATCTATAAATTGTATTAATGTAAGTATTTTTAACAGATTGTACGAGAGCATGAGCGTGCCGTGGTCTTTAGACTTGGACACCTGCTACAAAGAAAACCCAGGGGACCAGGTACTTCTGAGCCTGAATGCTATCTCTTTTTTTTACCTTTCAGGTATTTTGGAAAGTGTAGCGTAGCGTAGCTTTTATTCTTTTTTTAAGGTTATAATCAGACCTGAAGGACCAGTGTTGTTCTGTATGCGTTTAATTTCTTTTTTTTGTAACTGCGGAAACTGGCTTTTTATTTCTTTATTTATTTGATGAGAGAAATTTTATTATTATTATTATTATTTGAAATATTATAAAAATTATTTATTTATTTATTTATATCTTGCCACAGGGCTGCTCTTTTACCTCCCACTTTTGGATGTTTGTCACAAAGTGGACATCAGATTAAAGATGCTGAAGGTTCCATCTCACTCGGTAACTTTTCTGACCTTATCATTGCTCTACACTCTTCCTGTTTGAATTTTGTTTAAACCTAATGTAATGCTCTGGCATGGACATCTCAGTCTATGAATCATTTTAAGGGCAAATAAAAATATTTTAAAAATATAACAATGAACTTGAATACCATTGTCTTATGAAATGTTCTTTTATTTTCTGTTTTTTATTTTTTTTTATGTTTATTAAATACTCAAAGCTCATACCATCTGCTTATGTTGGATAAATAGTTGCATTGCAACATAATACACTGAACTCTTAATATGTATGGCCTAAAGTATGTGGACACCTGACTACAAGATTAGTTTGCGGTTCTTTTGAACAGTCCATTCCACATTTAGTCCTAATTTGCTGTTAAAAAAACCTCCACACTTCTGGAAAGATGTTTCACTAGATTTTGTGAAGATTTGTGCTAATATTCAGCCACATGGGTGCTGTTGCAGGTGCTTTCTATCTTTCTTTCTTTCTTTCTTTCTTTCTTTCTTTCTTTCTTTCTTTCTTTCTTTCTTTCTTTCTTCTTTCTTTCTTTCTTTCTTTCTTTCTTTCTTTCTTTCTTTCTTTCTTTCTTTCTTTCTTCTTTCTTTCTTTCTTTCTTTCTTTCTTTCTTTCTTTCTTTCTTTCTTTCTTTCTTTCTTTCTTTCTTTCTTTCTTTCTTTCTTTCTTTCCTATATCTTTCTTTCTTTCTTTCTTTCTTTCTTTCTTTCTTTCTTTCTTTCTTTCTTTCTTTCTTTCTTTCTTTCTTTCTTTCCTATATCTTTCTTTCTTTCTTTCTTTCTTCTTTCTTTCTTTCTTTCCTATATCTTTCTTTCTTTCTTTCCTTCTTTCTTTCTTTCTTTTTAGTTTTCCATACTTTACACATGACATTTAGATTGTTATGATATATATATATTTATTTATAAACTAGTACCACCTGTTATAGTGTATATGAATATAGGAAAGAAATTTTATTAACAGAAGAATTTAGGACCTGTGTAGGAGTATTTACACAATGTATTATTTTCATATATATATTTTTTTTAATTATTAAATATACGAAAACTTTTTCACAGACTGCTAAAAAAATCTGTATAATTAAGATTAATTGAAGGAATAACAATAAATTAATTAACAATATACAGTAAACTTAGTAGGAATTTGATTGCTTTCTAAATTTACGAGATGTCCACTATATCCATGCAGGCTAAAAGCTCCTTAAGCATTTTTTGAACATATTTAGAAATATTTTAATACGGTATTATATGTTCTCCAGTGGCGATTTTGATCATGTGTCCTTCATCACGTGTCCTTCCAGGTGGTGACAGAAGACTTGGTTTGCACAGAGGCGAGTTCAGTGTGCTACTACCGCATTGAGAACGTGTCTGTGTGCTGCTCGTCCCTGGCAGGAGTTCCCGCTGTGCTGCAGGCGCTGGTTCAGGTCTCGGTCAGGGAGGTTCTGGCCCATCACACTTTCACCAACATACTGCAGAACAGGAGTGAAGTTGCCCACCAGATCCAGGTTTACATCACCAATGCTCTCTTAGAAGATTAAATCTAATGCCAGGGTTCCATCAGTGTTTTATTTCAATAGTTCCTGCTATACAGTATATAGTATATGTACAGTAACATACAGTATATAATTACACTATACCTCCAAACGTTTGTGGACACCTAACTTTAAGATTAGTATGAGCCTTTCGAATGTTCCTGTCCACATTTGGTCCTCATTTGCTGTTATTAAAACCTCCACTCTTCAGGGAAGATGATCCACTAGTTCTTTGGGAGGGTGTTTATAGAGAGTCATTCAGTCACAAGCGTGTTAGTAAAGTCACGTACCGATGTAGGTGAGATGACATTGATCTTAAAGGTGTTCAATAGATGTGAGCTCAGTCAAGCTCTTCCACAGACTCCCAACCAGTGGTGGACATTAAGGAAGTAAATGTAATTCATTACTGTACTTTTACTAGCGTTTCCGCATATGTGTACTTTACTTAAGGATTTCCGTTTGGGGAGAATTTTTCTTTAACTTCACTTAATTTCAAAGTCAAATATTGTACTTTTTAGTCAACATTTTATGAAATCAGTCATTCCTTTTTATCTATGAGGATAAAAACATGTCACTAATGCAGAAAGTCACTAATCAGGGTTGAGCGCTCGCTCTGGTTTGGACTTTTAATTGTATTTACTGATCACCAACGTACAGTTCAACATCAGTTCAACATCAAGCAGAACATTTAGAGAGGAATAAATGATGAAGAAACTCCAGACTCGAATTCGCCACAACACACGTGGGATTATTTGAATTTGAATTTGAATTGAATTTGTAGTAGTTTGAAGTAGTTTAAAAGGTTTTGGGGTCATGATGATTGTAATAGAAATCAATCAGTGTTTGAGTCATTAATATCATTCTATTAATAGATCAGTGTGCTGAGAGTCACATTCGAGTCTTTTCACATCAACTGAGGTGATTAAGTAAAGAATCTTGTGATAAAAATGATAACAGGAACATTATAGTTATAATAAATCATAGCACTTTGGATACTTAAGTACATTTGAAGGCAAAAACTTTTGTACTTTTATTCAAGTGAAAGTTTGACTTTTACTGGAGTCACATTTAACTGAATGAATCTTTAGTTTAATTTAACTACATGGTTTGTGTACTTTTTCCACCACTGCTTCCAAACCGTGTAAAGCAAATCTTTATGAAGCTTGATTTGAGCACATTGTCATGCTGGAACAGTTTTGGGTCTCCTGGTTCAGGTGAAGAAAACATTTCATTAAAGCACCTTCAAAGGTTATGTGTAGTTGAGGGAAGAACCACGTATGGCTGGGAAAGTCAGGTATCTGAAAATGTTTCCATATAGTGTATTTATGAGTGTTTTTTGAGTGTCTTATTATATTTTACTTTGAATCTCTCAAGGTTGCAGTGGATTCCATCACCTGCAAGTGGGGAATTAAAGTGGAGAGAGCTGAGATGTAGGTTGTCAGATAAAAGTCCTACATCAATAAGTTGTTTAAACATACAATCCTAAACGATGCTATAAATACTTTTTAGTCAATTGCTGGGTGAGAAACATGTGCCTCTTATTTCCAATTGTAGAGAGGACCTCTGTCTACCAGCTGAGCTTCAGCAAAACTTTGCCGTTGAGGCCGAAGCCAAGAGACAGGCCAAAATTAAAGTAAGAAGATTAAATTATATCTATAATCGTTCAAATTAATAATTCTACTTCACTTTGGAGTGTGAGATTACAGTGGGATTTGGTTCTGAGGCGGTGATTAAATTTTTTTGCTCTAAACAAATTAGCAAATAAAAAAGATTCCTGTGAAAATGATGTCGTTGCAGCAGTGGGATATTTGTGAACGAGCCTATAATGTGTGTGTATGTGGTGTGTGTGGTGTGTTGTGTTATCAGGTAATTGCAGCAGAGGGTGAAAAGGCAACGTGTGAGGCTTTAAAGGCCTCCGTTGACTCGCTGTCAGACTCTCCTCTGGCCGTCCAGCTACGCCTTCTCCAGCTTCTCCACACACTGCACTCGAACCAACCTGCTGTGCTCCTCAGCATCCCATCAGACCTCCTCAACCAGCCACTTCAGCTGCCAGATACAAGCAGCTCCTCCAATCAAAACCAGCCAGCAAGAGACATCTCAGGGAAAACAGTTAAAGACTCCCCAATGATGTAATGCGTTAATAGGAAAATGGTAGAATATTAGAATCTATTAGTTTATTGTTTATTGAAGGTGTTCATTGATATATATATATATGTATGGAGTCTAAATGTGGAATTGGATGCTCGAAAAAGCACATACCAATCTTATAGTCAGGTGTCCACAAACATTTGTCCACATAATACTTGTATATTAGAAAAAAAATTGTAAACCTTTTAAATAAATTCATGTTTTGATCCACATTCTGCCCATTGGAATTGCTTTTAACTCTTTATTTATACACAGTAATTGATATAATCACTTGAAATAGGCAGTGCATCTACAACCACACAGTTAAAACTCACTCAAAACTGTATGATAATTAAAATTTCAAAGATCATGTTGGTCGAAAACAATATTTTATTATATACTCAAATGCCTCATATATATATATATATATATATATATATATATATATATATATATATATATATATATATATATATATATATATATAGTGCATTTACTTTTAGATGTTGCCTGTTAATATATAAACCCAGAAGGTTGTGTGCTTTCTGTTGATTTAACGTTTCTTGGTGCTTTTAGTGGATTTGGGGCTGGGAGTGGGCTACTGGTTCACCTCGTTCAGTTCAGGAACGTCCTCCTTCCCTAAAAAGGAAACGCAAATTGCTGTGAGATTTTTTTAAATTATTGAGCAGAAATCAAACAAAATAAATATTAGGACACATTTCTGTAGTTGTGGAAGAGCTCTGGGAGATTGGAGTGCTGTAGAATTGTACTTATACGAAGTGGTAACAAAAAGTTTCTCTGTGCTTTGCACTCCCAGTGCTCCCAGCATTCCTCTGGAACGTGTCCTGGAAGTCTTGTTTTCGAGGCTTGTCGAGCACCTTCTGCGCTTCGCACTGGACCTTGGAGTCAGATCTTCATCTCTTTGGAGGGGGTGGGCGAAGTCCGCAGGAGCCAAATTTGGCGAGCAGGGTGGGTGCGTAAGTGAGATCATGTGGATTGTTCTCCAGCGATAATCGTGCGCAAGTTACTGAACGGTTTCGACATTTTTGCCGCTTGAGATCGTCGAAGCTCTTCCTGATCTCTCGTCGTCTTCCAGCGATGTTCTTTTCGCTCTTGAAGCTTGCATGCCACTCGAAGTGCCTCAAACGTATGTCACTTCAAACGTCTCTGTGGCAGATTTGCCCGGTTTCACGCAGATTTTTTCTTTTGTTCTAACTTGCTACGCACGTGGTCAGAATAGCAGTTAGCACCATGAGTCTCGAAACCTTTACCACCTCGTATGTTCCACTCATGTAAGTCTTTAGCCCAGTTTACAGCTCAATAAAACCTTTTAATAGGACTAGAATCAAAATGCACAAAACAACCAAAGCTTTTTTTTCCCCTCTGTTTTCTTATGCGCATGTTCACCTCACCTTTGGGTTCTAGGCTGGTTCTTGGTTGAGGTTGTTGTTTCTCTAAATCATGGATCTTCTCTAAAGCTGCCTGGAGGGCTTCCTCTGCCTTTAGAGCCCTCTTCTCAGCACTGATAGCACGAGCCTCCACAGCTCTTATACACACACACACACACACAGACTGCAGATTATATCCGAGGTATTATTATTAGCTGATTATATCTGAGCTTTGATACGGAAAAGCAACATATCTGATTCATTTATACAACTGAGCAGGTTCGGCGTTAAGGGGCCTTGCTCAGGGGCCCAGCAGTGGCAGCTTAGTGGTGCTGGGATTTGAACTTCTGACCTTCTGATCAGAAGTCTAACATAACCACTAACCACTGAGTTACCCCTACTACCACCCCTGAGTGGACCGAAACTAGTTATATAATAGTTCTTATACTTACAGTAGCTCCTGCTGAAGAAACCCCACAGTAGCCAGTGCATTAAAAGCCTGCTGTGCATTCTCAGAGCGTGGGCGCACAAGATCACTGGTCTACACAGCAATAAACACGTATAAATGCGTACTGTAATTAATTGTTTTTACATGAAAAGTTTGAGAAGCATGTAAACACTGACCCCAGTGGTGTCCTCAGTGTCCTCTCCTAAGGTCTGTTCGATAATATGGCCATCATGGCCGATAAACTTCATGACTGAGCCGCTCTTTTTATCGTCCGTGACGTCGTCTTCCATCTCCTGCATTTGTAATAACAATATATTCATTTCAATAAGCGAAAGCGATCCATGCGACGAAATGAACAGAAAGTTTTATGTGTACCATCTCAGTGGGATGTTCTTGTAAAACATTCATTAATGTCTTTTAATAGTAAAAGTCATTGACCTGATTAATCGTTTTTCGAGGTTTGCCTCCTGTTCTCCCAGCTGCCTTCTCATCTTCCTTGGCTTCTGATGGTTTCTCGGGTTTGGCATGTACGTCAAACTGAAATACAAAAAATAGACGCTTTGAATTGTGATGAGTCGTTTTCGAATCAAATCCTCTGAATACTGTGTAGGTATTGTTTGGAACCAGTGTGAGTTATTTATTTTAGATTTTAGGAATTATGAAACGAGACCAGTGCATAACCGAAGGTCGAAATTTCAACCGATATTTTCTCAGCAGCTCCTGTAACAAACAATTGATACTGATTACATCGAGCTTCTCACCTGAGAGGGTTCAAGCTCAGCAGATAAGGAGAGGTCAGAGATGGTCTTCGGCACAGCTCCCTCGGTTAGCTCCAGCTCCGAACAGCGTCCCCTCAAATCACAGAGCAGGATCTGACAGACGTCCACCCACTCAGTGCACTCCCTCTGACACATCACACACATGCAAGCGCAAGAATGTGCTAGCGATCTGATTGCCATGACGTCATACCATCAGATAGTAGAAATAAACATCTCCATAACTGATGCCAATGCAATTTACACAATGCGCTGCATAGTCAACAATACGATACATTAAACATACGTACGAAGAAGCTACCGATGCGATATGATACGATTCCTCCCCTCATTACGATACAGTGCAATCCGATTTGATTTCTTTGGTTCAGACAGACAGCAAATCATCAATTTACTTAAGTGCCTTCTGACTTCCAACACCTTTTACAAAACAGACCTGCGTGGTGCAAAAAGATGAAATAAAACTGTTGTGTCTCCAGGAAAACACAGCTCTACCTCTGCCATGTTAATCTCTATTCTATGTGACTCTCAGGAAAATATTCGGTCTACAAGTTAAAAACGATGCGCCACGATACAAATGCCAACTTGATGTGATTTGGTGAATCTTACCATTCATCTCAGATAGTGGTCCTACGATAAAATGATATCTTCACCAGTACACATGCAATATTTTAATAGTTTTTGACTGACAAATTCGACCTCAACAGAGATGACGTTTTACCTGCAGTTTCTTCAGCTGGTATATTTCATTTTCTGTGTCATCTGGAGTCACATTCTTCTGCATCATCTCCTCTACGATCACCTGGCAAGAACTGTAGCGTGAAAATCAAACACAGAATGAGGTCTGGATTTAAACTCGAACAGTACATCCTGAAGGGTTGTGATCAGGATACTCGATTCTGATTGGCTGGAAGTTGAGTTCATTCAGGTAGTTCGCGATCAGTTTATTCAGCATTCTAGATCAGGTTCATACGGAGTCAGACGGCTTTTGTACACATTTCCTAATAACCATGAGGAGTTTGCGTGTCATTTATGGTGAATACGATGATCTTCGTGAACCATCAGCTTTGTTGTGGTGTTGCTGATACACAAGTATGATTTTATGTCTGTCTTTAATTCTGTGATCTTTGACATTTTGAATAGATTAATGGAATTATCTAATTAAAAGTTGGCCTCAGCAAGCTTTCAATCAATTAAACACGTACCTGTGCATGCAATGTTTAAACATGTTTTGCCCAAAACCTGGTGTAATAGACCTTTTTCAAACCAACCATTGTGACATTAAGTAGTAGCACAAATACAGGTTATAACAATGACGTTAATTATGGTTGTATTTCATTTAGGCTCATAAGATCCGGCTGATGTTATTACTCCAGTGTAAGAAGATCACACTATACACAATACTTACCACTGTAGCCTGCAAAAGCAAAGTTTTAAGATTCTGTATTTATTTTTAAAACTCCATATAAATTTCCTGTATTTTCTGGTTGTATTTTACTAAAGAGACTAAGAAACTACTATATATACACACTGATCAGACATAACATTATGATCACCTGCCTAATATTGTGTTGGTCCCCTTTTGCTGCTTAAACAGTCGTGACCCATCGATCATCAACAGCATGAACTTCAGCAGTTTGAGCTACAGGAGCTCGTCTGTTGGATCGCATGCATTAATGAACCTCGGCTGCCCACAAACCTGTCGCCGGTTCACCACTGTTCCTTCCTTGGAGCACTTTTAATAGATACTGCCCACTGCAGACCAGGAACATCCCACGAAGCTGCAGTTTTGGAGACGCTCCGACCCAGACGTCTAGACGTCACATTTTTTGAAACTCGCCCATTTTTCCTGCTTCTAACACGTGAACTTTGAGGACAAAATGTTCACTTGCTGCCTAATAAATATATTCACCCACTAACAGGTGCCATGATGAAGATCAGTGTTCTTTACTTCACTGTTTATAATGTTATGATGTTACAATGTTATGCCTGATTGGGGTATAAAATAACAAAAAAACACAATACAAGTAGTTACGACAAACAGATGCTGCTGATCCAGAGGGTTTATCAGCTTCTTCTAAACTGCTGGCTATTTTTCCAGCATTTTCTCAACGCAACTCGTTCCATCATATAAAGAAAGTGAGAGGTCATTACCTTATAATATATGTAGAGTAGTAGTTCAGTTTCTGTGCAAGATTCCTGGCATCTTCCTCCAACCTCTGAAAAGACACATCCTTAAAGGTGTTTAATTCCGGACTCGGTGGACGAGAGAGCTCCTGGGCATCATGCTGATCCGGCACCATCAGTATCAGAAGATCCACCATCCAGCGAGTCCGCAGAGTGTGCATAGAGCTGACCTGGTCATCAAAGATGAGCTCATCGGCATGTTCTACTGGCTCAGAGCATACATAAAGACGTATAAAAGAGGTGCGGGTACAATACCTCCTCACAAAGCGTCAGGTTTGTGTAGTCGACGAAGTGGTTTTGCGAGGAGACGAACTCCCTCAGCATGTTCAGAACATCATCGGGTTCAATCCTGACAAAGAGGCAGATTGGAGGTGGTAAATTAGTGGTTAAGGCATTGGAATTTGGAAAACGAAGGTCATGAGTTAAAATCTCAGCCACACCAAGCTGGTACTCCTGGGCCCCATAGCAAGGCCCTTAACTGAAAAGATTGCTCAGGGATTAATGACATCAAGTGAGAAATTATTCAAAGTTTGCTGTAGAGGTCTTCTGATTAATCAACACTGATAGTCAGAGGAGGAAAGTGATGAAGTACAAATACTTCGTTACTGCACATAAGTAGATTTTTCTGGTATCTTTTACTTCACTATTTATTTTACTTTCACTCATTACATTTTTTTATACAGATATCTCTACTTTCTACTTCTCTGATTTTCAAACCAGACTCGTTACTTTAGTTTTCATCTATTTAATAAACAATATTTTTTCTTCTCATTCTGCACCGTTTTCCGCCCATCAACCTGTTTCTTGTCATTGCTCGGCTTTTTCAATCTACCGCTGGTGTATCATTTCCTGTCTCTCACACACCACAGACGTAGACTAGTTTACAAAGCAAACAATAAGCAGGCAGAAGGCAGTAAGAAGTCTGGGGGTAACGTGGATGAGACAGAGGGAGTCAGTGATGTAAACATGACTGAGAATAGAGACATTCCTGATCACCATCATCTTTTTTTCTGCTGGTGTTCTATATGGTGGATGTTCACCCTGGATACATTCATTAGAGAACATTTTAAACTCTTTGGTATTAATATATATTAATATGATGTGAGGTTCATTTGCCAGTGTGACACTAAAACAGGTAGTATTAATGGCTACTTTTTACTGAAGTACATGTCAGAGCCCAAACTTCTTTAGCTTGAGTGAAAAAGTGCAGACAGAATTTTTCAAATTTTTCAGAGTCTTTCAATACGAGTATCTGTACTTCTACTTCAGTGATGGATGTGTGTACTCACTGATACCACGTGCTGCTGGATTGTACAAGTGAGACTGTGTGCTGCACGGAGAGCGCTTTATTCTATTTATAATTTATTAATTATATATTTTTATTTATTAATTAACGTATTGGTAGATCTTTTCTTTAGCACATTTTCATGATTCAGTACTGTTTAGTTTTTTGTAATGAAGTACTATTTTACTATGTTGTACTGTGTTGTGTTTGTTAGTTTTTAAAAATGGATACTGGATTAAAAAAAACAATCGGTTGATAAATCAAATGTCAGCAAGTACGATCCAAACTGGCTATCAGTATCTCTAATCTCTAATGTGCGGTACTGATCTTAAACCTGTTACGACTTACTTGCTGTGCGGCATACGCTTCATCCTCTCGCTCTCCATCTGGGTGTTGTCCACGTTTTCCACGGCTTCCTCACACAGGTTTATCCAGCTCCATAACGCCTTCTCCAGCTTCGACCAATCGGAGAGATGCAGTTTTTCAGGCCGTCCAATAAGAGGCCTTAGTCTCATAACCCAGGTGTCAATTACTCCAGCTAGACTGATCATCTGTTGATGAATTCCTGAAACAGCGAAAACAGAGGGTCCTGGGTAGTAAATGAGTCTCACTTTGTTAACTTAATCACAGAACTATTTCATTTGTATTGGCTGATGAGTTTTTTAACATTTCACAAGCAGCCTTAACGCTAACTACGAAAAATGCTGAATCGACAAATATTAGCCGATCGAAGGAGCCAATCAAAATCCAACATTTTTCTGTAAACAAATTGCAATCTTCAGGAGTAGAGTATTATCATAAATATTACAGGTACATGAAAATATTTTATTAAATGGAAGTGGAATTTCAACATTAAAATTGTTTTTTTTATTATATTGATTAGATTGATTAAATTGGCACAAATTTAATTGATAAGATAAAAAGAAATAAATGGAAAAATGTTAATTAAATAGTTCACATTTGTAAGACCGAATTTGGGTAATACAGATGTATATGAGGTTTTTTTTTTTTTTTTTTTACATTTAATGTATAATTTCAGCATACTTAAATAAATAACTATCTGGTGTGTTTCTTAAATGCAGATTTGTTATTTATTCAATTTCTTTATATATATGAATAAATTCCTTCCTCCCTTCCCTCCTTCATTCATTCATTCCCTCCATCGATGTTGTCAGGATTTTCTCCTTTTAAAACATGGATTATTTGGTACACATGACCCGAACATTTTGTCTCGAAATGGTTCGGTATCAATACCTGTACCGTTACACCCCTATTAAATATATGGTTTATACCTGAATTTCTGAACATGGTAATAAATTGCAAACAAAGAAACCTCTCACCACTCTCTCCGTTGATACGGACCCCCAGCTGCGTGAGAAGCTCAGCGATAGCACGGCTCAGTTCTCTCATGTTCTCCTGGCCCTTAGGAGTCTCTCCATCCAATCCTGGATGTCTCTTGAACATCTGCATACACACCTCCACCCACGAATCCTGCAGCTGCCCTAGCGTGCGGAGAGTTTCTTGACCAGACAGAAGGTCTTCTCCGCCATAACGCTCACACTGCATGGTTAACACCTATGGACAGATGGAAAGAAGAAAGAAAAACTCATGCCATGACATTAAAGGATTAAAAGAAGAAGTAGAAGAAGTTTCTAGAAGAAATTAGAAGAAATTTCTAACCATTGACCATTGGCTCAAGTCTTTCAACAACTCCTCCTCCAAAGTCTTTTCAAATTTGACATCAGGGCTCCTAGAAAATAGTTCGAAATTGACATGAAATGAAATTGAAATCAAGTCAAAATAATGTAGATCTTCTTTACCTTATGATACTCTCACAGAACTCATGCCACCGGACAAGGCCTTGCTGGACGGACCGATCGCTTCACACTGTTTTTTGTCAGACTCTCTGAGGTTCTTCATGAAACCGCCCAGTCGCTCTTTCCACTGGTCTGTCAGGTGCACGAGGCGTTTCAGGTCCTCGGAATCCTGGTGTGTTTGTTATAACATGGCGGTCTGTCAGACCCAGATACTGTTATTGGCTGTAAGCGTTGCAAAACGGTGTTTGTACCTTTGCTGACAGGAAGTTGGTGAAATGCTCTGCAGTTTTGATCCATGCCTGCTCACTAACGTGAAGTCTGCGGACCACCTGCAGGTTGTTTAACTTAATAACCTGAAAACAAAGTTCTGATTTAGATAATAAAAAAAATACAGACACAGATTGCCAGGGACAGATGGATTTCCAACAGAATACTACAAAAAGAATGTTGACATACAGAGGCGCGTGAAACTGATGCTTTGACCAAACACTGAAACACTGAAACACCTAAAAAGGATAGGGATTTAACTGACACTTCTTAGACCAGTAAGCCTCATCAATGTGGACTATAAAGTGTGGGCAAATATTATGGCTTCACTGTTGGAAAAGGTTCTACCAAGTATAATTCACAAGGACCAAGTGGGCTTCATCAGGGGAAGGTCAGCATGTGAGAAGGCTAATTCACTTCTCTCTTCACTCCAATTGCAGCTATATCCTTAGACGTTGAAAAAACACTTTCGACAGGGTGAAGTGGGGCTTTTTATCCGCAGTCATGTCGAATTTTGGGTTTGCTCCTTCCTTGGACCACTTTTGATAGATACTGACCACAATTTGTCTTGATGTCACCAAATGGGGATGAGGTTCCCCTTCTGAGTCTGGTTCCTCTCAAGGTTTCTTCCCATTACATCTAAGGGAGTATTTCCTTGCCACAGTCGCCACGGCTGCTCATCAGGGATAAACACATATTGTTCACTTTAATTCTTAAGTTCTGTAAAGCTGCTTTGAGATGATGTCTGTTGTTAAAAGCGCAATAGAAATGAACTTGACTTGACTATTTGTCTAACTCGCTCAAATCCTCCAATGCTTGCCTCTTTTTCTTGTTTCGAGCACATCATTCCTGGTGTGTCTGAAGAGATCTCAGACTGGCCACACTGGACGTCAATCAAGTGGCAAATGGAACAGGGAGGATAGATGATGGACTAACACCTTTTTTTTTTATCGCACACAGTCTACCTTTGCGATCTACTGGTTGATCGCTATAGACGTATTGGGCACACCTGATCTAGAAAATGCTCTCAAGCATCAATATAGAGTGAGGACCAAGTGAGAGAACATTCCAAGCAAAGTCAGTACCATACTTTCTTTCGATCATTCAATGATTTATTTATAAATTTAAAAGCTTCAGAAGTGAACCAGATGTCTAGAATGTACTCAAAATGATCAGACCTTGAGAGCGATGCTATAGATGACCTTGCTCCATAAATCCTTCTCTTCAGTCAGTATGTCTACTTGTCTCTCCAGTCTTTGCCGCTGCAGTTCATATAGATTGTGGTACTCGCCAACGATGCTGGAAAGGAAACCTGCATGTCATCCACAGCCAAACATTTTACTGTATCAAAGTCAAAGTTAGTAAAATTCCTAAATACTACTGCATAAGCCTACAATATACAGATAAAAGTTTGAGGACACCTGAACATATGGTTTGTATATGCTTTTTTAACATCCCATTCTATATTTAGCCTCCATTTGCTCTTATATTAACCTCCATTCTTCTGGGAAGATGTTCTACTAGATTTTATGGAGATTTTGGGCATTTGTTCATCCTCAAGGGTGCGGTAGTTGAGGTGAGAAGGCCTGGAGTGCAGTTGGGTTGAGGACAGAGTGCTATAGAATTAGATCTTAAACACACGTCAAACCCATGTAAAGCGTATCTTAATCTAGCTGGCTTTGTGCATCCTTATGCTGGAAGAGGTTTTGATCTCCTAGTTAAAGTGATGCTTTCAAGTCATTGCTAAAATTTTGCAGAAGAACCACATTTGTCTGGAAATTCCAGGTGTTGCCCCAATACTTTTGTCCATATAATGTAATACCATGGTGTACTGACAGACACGTTTACTCACTCGGAGTCCAGCTGTGATTGCTTCAGTGCTTTAGAAAGCTCCTCCTGGGCCTTTTCAGCCTGCTTTGACACATGCTCATCATGCTCCTTCAGCTGATTCAGCTCTCTCGATTATCAGAATAAGAAAAGACCATATCAAAAGCGAAGAAATATGAAGGAGAGAGAAGCGATCGCTCCATTCGCACTTCGGAGAACGTTCTTCGTGTTCCACAGACTCAGACGGAACAGTGGGGACACAATGATGAATTGGGAACACAAATTTTTTTTACACTGTTCAGTAACAATAAAAGATTTTGTGCTCTAATAAATGTTAAACAACAATATGTGCAATAACAACATTTATATATTTTTTGTATATTTTTAGTATATATATAATGTACTGTATATATTTGTACTGCGTCTCTGTTTAATATTTGCATTTTTGCTGCTGTAACATGGACATTGTCCACTGAGGGACAAATCAAGGTATAATCTCATCTTCTAATGAGTGATGTAATGTAGGACGTTACTCATGAAGCTGTGCAATAGACTGTTTGAAGCAGATGATTTCTTCGATCAGTCGGCGGTCCAGAGCTCTCTGTGCCAGCGTCTCTGTGTGCAAGCTTATGAGCTGACGAGGGATTCGGTCCAGTAGAGACACATACCTGTGCCTAAGGCATAGACAAAGTCTGATCTTTCAGCCAGTGGTAGAAAGGAACAAAAATCAGAAGTCCTAGTGTTTGGAAGGAGCACACACCTGAGCTTAGCTAGCAGTCGGCCCCTCTCGATACACTCCACGCTCACTTGCCGGATTAACTCGTGAAATACGATGTTGTAGATGTTCTGCTCCACTTTGACCACATCTAGCAGACCCTGTATCTGTAGCAAACCCAAAGAAAAAAAAACATTGTGCCGGTTTTATGTTCAAACACCAATTCCTGAAAAAACGTTGGGTGTAAAATGTGAAGAAAAACAAAATGCGATGATTTGAAATCAGCACAAACACACATTCTCTTCACAATAAAACCAAAACATTAAAATGTTTACATTGAGGAAATGTAGCATTTTAAGGATGAAAAAAAATGGCAAATTCTTTTTTCATTTGGTGGCACGTCGCAAAAAGTTTGTAAAAACTAAGTGTGTTTAACATTTAACCGAGACGTTTTGCAACTAACAAGGTTAATTGACAACAGGTCAGTAAGATAATTGGGTATAAATGGTGCATCTGTGAAAGACCGTGTCTACAAATCGTGGACCGGTTTCAGAATAACGTTCCTTGACATCGGAAAATCTCAATATTTACACTCCATTATATCATCAACGGTGTCAAAGAATCTGAAGAAATCTCTGTGCACAAGGGCAAAATTTGTCATAAGCAATTGCCCTACTAGATGTGCTCAAATATAAGTGCTGTTAATTGAAATAGAATTGCTTAGAAGCACCAACAGCTTAAATACAAAGCCGTTGACCACAACCTACAGAGAAGAGCTGCCAGATTCGCATACTTATACTATATATCGGGATGAAATGCATACCTGTGAAAGGTCTTTGACCTCCTCAAATTCTTTATTGGCACCTGCTTTTTCCAGCATATCATCCATTACTCTTGTCAACTGCACTGCCTCCAGACGACCACTAGGCTTCCTGGCAGAAGTGCATATAGAAATGTATGTAAATGAATCTAGTATAAATATAGAAATATACAATAAACGTATTATAGGAGGGCATAGATCCAATATATATTACACACACACACACACACACACACACACACACACACACACACACACACACACACACACACAGTATCTCAAAAAGTGAGTACACCCCTTAAGTGAGTACACCCTATGCACAGCCACATGTCCTATTCATCATGTTCATGTTTTTGTCTGCTTGACAGGACCATACAAAGTTGTGTATCTTATAATAAAGCAGTTAAATCTGAGTGAATACTTTTTCAACATACATAATAAATGTATAAACAGAAAGATTTACTTGAATTTCAAATAAACCAATTCACATAGAAGAGGTACAGTTTCTCTGGTATCACCTTAATTAACGTCCGTGTGGAAACATAGCAAAGGCGATGATTTACGTCATTTAAAACACCATAATTGCTTTAAAACATTTACAAGAATTTTGTCTTCATGCTCTATGTTGAGTTTAGTTTACTAATAACAAACATACATTTACGTAAAGCATCCATGTTGATTAGAATATTGTAAACTTGAAACATATTAATTTAAGGTACATTTAGAAACGGATGAAAATGTGCGATTATGTTGAGTAATCGTGAGTTAACTCATTGCAATCGTGCGGTTAATCACGATTAAATATTTTCATCGATTGACAGCCCTAATATTAATATAATGTGGGGTCCAGTTACCAGCATGACACTAAAACAGGTAGTAGTAATGGCAACTTTTTTACTTAAGAACATGTCAGAGCCCAAACTTCTTTACTTTAACTTGAATAAAAAAAAAAAAAGAGACATATGGAGATGGAAGCTTAATGGTTTGACGTTGTTTTTTTTAGCTGAGAAGGTTGGAGACTTATTCCAGAAAGTGAAAGGAGTCCTGAACCAACATGACTCCTATTCCATACACTATGCAATTTCCGTCTGGACCATACGGCAAGTTAATGATCCGAAGTGTACGTCTGAGTTCTGTAAGTGTTATTTAGAGAGCAAACAGACGTCTGGAGTGATATCTATAATGGAACGAGCTGCCCAGTCACCGCACCTAAATCCTACTGAACTGCTCTGGGATGAACTGCATCACAAGAATAAAAGAAGTCTCCAACTAGTGAAGAACATCTTGTTTTCCAAGACGCATGACAAAGTATTTCAGTTGAATGTTTAGAGAAACCAACTGACCGGATGCCGAAAGAGTTCAAAGCTGTTCTTCATACTTAGGGAGGATCTATTACAGAAAATAAAGTGGAACATCTGGAATTTTATAGATTTGATTGGTCAAATAAAATCTTCATAGTATTACATTTCTGAGTTTGTTACAAGTCCAGGTGTTTCCACTGGGTGAATCGCTTTATGAAGAGTGTCCATCACACATGTTCCTGCATAATTCACTACTACAGAAGTAACAGTAATGTACAATTATTGGAGCAGACACATCAATGGAGGTCATAAATGTCATTAATCTACACCAATCAGGATGGACAAATTTTGGAAGGACAAATGTTTTTAAGATCATTAAAAGATATTTTTTAAAGGAGATTGTCAACTCACATGGAAGGAAAGATCTTGAGTCTCTTTTGCTCATCCTCTAACAGAACTGTAAATTTGCTAAAAACAAAATAAACAAGAAGATAAAAGAAGTGACACAATGTGTTGTATGTAACATTAATCTAACACAGAATCCAGATTAATGCTCTGGTGGGTTTCCATTCGATCCACTTACTCATCATAGCACTGCAGTGCTTTTACTCCTTTATTGGTCAGGATGTGGTATTCCTCTGGAATTAACGTCCCAATAGAATTTGTACCCTGGATTTAAAAGAAATCGCACTATAAACCTTGTGATCTTATTACGGTTAGATGTATTTCTCGTACCTGACTTGCCTTTTGACCATCTTCCGAAGACATGGTGGTCCTGTCAGGCATGGGCGGAAGAGTGATTCGCTCCCTCTGAGCTGCCAAAGCGTCACACAGAAACGATATGTCCCTGTTCACACAACACTTCAATTCATCACATAGGGAATCCTCCAGGTTAGCTGTGCTGTATATTGTTTTATATAGTAATGAGGTTGTGAGGCAAATATCAACCTGCCAGCTCCAGTCATAGACGTTGGCTGATCGAGAAAGTATTGGTATTTTTTGCGGCCAGCGCCGTGGTGCCATACCGCATCCGGGGCACGTATTCCACACACCTAAACCAAAATAAAAAAACAAGTTTTTTGTTATGTTACAGCCTTACTCCAAAATGGATTCAATTTTTTCTTTTCCTCAAAATTCTACAAACAATACTCCATAATGACAACGTGAAAGAAGTGTGTTTGAAATCTTTGCATAGTAAGTATTCACAGCCTTTGCTCAATACTTTGTTGAATCACCTTTGTAAGTTTGATGCTACAAGCTTTGCACACCTATTTTTTGGGCAGTTTCTCCCATTCTTCTTTGCAGAACCTCTCAAGCTCCATCAGGTTGGATGGCGAGCGTTGGTGCACAGCCATTTTCAGATCTCATCAAAGATGTTTAATCAGGGTTTAAGTCTGGGCTCTGGCTGGGCCACTTAAGGACATTCACAGAGTCGTCCCGTAGCCACTTCTTTGTTATCTTGGCTGTGTGCTTAGGGTCGATGTCCTGTTGGAAGACCGTCGACCCAGTCCAAAGTCCAGAGCACTTTGGAGCAGGTTTTCATCATGGATGTCTCTGTACATTGCTGCATTCATCTTTTTCTCAATACTGACTAGTCTCCCCGTTCCTGCCACTGAAAAACATCCCACAGCATGATGCTGCCACCACCATGCTACACTGTAGGAATGGTATTGAAAAGGTGATTAGCGGGGCCTGGTTTCCTCCAGACATGACGTTTGGCATTCAGGCCAAAGAGATAAATCTTTTTTCTCATGGTCTGAGAGTCCTTCTGGTGCCTTTTAGCAAACTACAGGTGGGCTGTCATGTGCCTTATCTAAGGAGTGGCTTCTGTGTGTCCACTCGACTGTACAGGCCTGTAAAGCGCTGTTTTCAGATGCACTGTATATATATATACACACACACACACACACACACACACACACACACACACACACACACACACACACACACACACACACACACAGACAGTCCCTGACTTGCGATGAGATGTTTTCCAATGATCCCATCGTAACTTTCAAATATGGAGTTCTTAAAGAATGGTGATCAGTATGGGGTAGTGTACTGTAGCTGGTACTAATTTAACAAATTACACTATCATAATGTATAAACTTTACAGTATATGTGTATGTGGCAGTGGGTGCGTGGACGAGCGATAGGTCACGAGTGGAGTGAGAAGCGGGACGTGCTCCATTTGGTGATAAATAGGAGAAAGAAAATTGAAGATCGTAAGTCGAATTGTAACTCAGGGACTACATACATACATACATATACACACACACACACACACACACACACACACACACACACACACACACACATATATATGTTTATATTTTCATTACAAAAAAACGCTCAAATGGAAATGCGCTCTGCATTAATCGTGTGCTCACGAAATTAGTGTGGTTAAAATCAATTTATGGTAACGTTATTAACACGTTTATTTTGACGGCCCTGATATATATATATATATATATATATATATATATATATATATATTTACACTCCCTAGGTTTGTTTGCGAAGATAAAACTAATGGGAAATCACTGCTAAATAATTCTAGATGTAGAAATCTTTTTCCAGAATCAGAATCAGAAATAGCTTTATTACTATCTATGCTTACACACACAAGGAATTTGACTTGCTGTCAGGAGCTTCCAGTGCAGGAGAAAGTACAGACTACGAACCTTTGTGTGCTTGTGGCTTTTGCTGTCATGAGGTCCGCCATGTGGGCTGAAGGTTGAGGTGAGATTAGAGAGAAGCTCATTCGGTATGAAGTCGTTTGGCATTTGGACTCCTTCGTTTACTGATGATCTGTCTTTTACTTCGGGACGCTCAGACACTACTGCACATGCATGGTAATATAAAAAGTGAAACAATCCATATATTAGGTATTTGACATTTTGAAGATTCAGGCTGAAATGTCTCTCAAAAACAGGCTGATATTATACAAGGGTAGCGTTTAGTGATCACATTGAATAAATACATCCCAAATGCCAGGATTAGCATGAAGAGTTTGGGGGTGGGGTTAAATTAACTAACTAACCGCATAGCTGTGTGATTTCTATAGTCTGTGAATATGGACTGGTTTCTACGACTCTTCTAGCACTGCTCGTCTGCTTCTACTGCTCTCATGGTAAGAAGTAGATATACACTGGCGATCAAAATTAGAGAACAATTTATAAACAATTGAACAATTCTGAAATTATATCATTTTCACTGCTCAACAGTTGAGCGAGTTTTTGTCCTGTCTATACCATGCTACCAGAACACCTTTTCCACAAAATAACTAAGGCATTTCCAAAAAAAACCCATTATTTTGCAGAAAACACACTGATCAAAATTAGAGAACACTTTCAGATACCTCTCAGTTATTGGTGTTAATCTGGTACCTGGTGCTAATTTCCTTGATTATCTGTTAACCCCTATTTAACTGGCAGCCTAACTTCCAGTTTCACTGACTCTGCAAGATGGTGGGCCGTTCTAAAGTGACTGAAAGCCTCCGGCAGCAGGTTGTCCAGATGAAGGCCAAAGGGATGACCCTATCAGCCATAGCAAGACAAGTTGGTCGTTCCAAATCTGTGATTTCAAGAATATTGAATCTTTACAACATCACAAACTCATTCAAGTCCGCCAAGAAGGCTGGTCGTCCACGGAAGACAAATACAAGAGAGGACAGGATACTGGAGGATCTCAATGGGCAATCGTTTCCACACTGCAGCTGGAATTGCTCACCAGTTCAGCGCTGAACAGGGTAAGGATCTGTCTCGTCATACAGTGTCTCGTCGTTTAAGAGCATTTGGACTGAAAGCCCACTCTGCAGTGACCAAACCTCTCATTAGCAGAAAGAATCAAAAGGCTAGACTAAGCTTTGCTGAGGAGCATGTTGTTTGGACAGAGGAGAACTGGTCCAAAGTTCACTTCAGTGATGAAAGCAAGTTTAATTTATTTGGGTCCGATGGAAAACATTATGTTCGGCGACAAACTGGAGAAAGACTGAACCCAAAGTGTGTAAAGAAGTCAGTGAAAAGTGGAGGAGGAAGTGTCATGGTTTGGGGCATGTTTTCTGCAGCAGGAGTTTGGCCTCTTATACAGCTACATGGCAGAGTGAATGCAAATGTTTAACAGAACCTTCTTCAACAAAATATGGTTCCTTCCCTGCATCCATCACCCAATCAGCCCGCAGTGTTCATGCAGGACAACGCTCCATGTCACACAGCAAAACGGGTAAAGCAGTTCCTTGAAACTGAAAACATTGAAATAATGACATGGCCTGCCCAGAGTCCTGATCTCAACCCAATAGAGAACCTCTGGAAAATCCTTGGTGACAAAGTTATGGCCAAGAAACCCACTACAGTCACCGAACTGTGGAGGAGACTGGAAGAAGAGTGGACCAAAATCACACCAGAGCAGTGTGAGAGACTAGTGCTGTCCTGTGGCTGCAGATGTGCTGAAGTCATTCAGAGCAGAGGCCTGTACACTTCCTACTAATTGCTGACTGTTGTAACCTTCAGAAAATTTTGTTGTAATCTTTTTCCATGCTACAGTCATTGTTGTTCTCTAATTTTGATCAGTGTGTTTTCTGCAAAATAATGTTTTTTTTAAATGCCTTAGTTATTTTGTGGAAAAGGTGTTCTGGTAGCATGGTATAGACAGGACAAAAACTCATTCAACTGTTGAGCAGTGAAGATGACATTATTTCAGAATTGTTTATAAATTGTTCTCTAATTTTGATCGCCAGTGTACATCTAGACTCTTCTCTGTTCTGCCACCAAAATGGTGGAATGAATTTACCCTGGATGCCCTAATCACTCGCTATCTTCAAATATACCTCTTCCAAACACAACAGCATTTGTCCCTGTTTCTTTGGTTTTTCATTAAAAAAGTGCTATAATTCCTCTCAGAGTTTTACACTGATGGTATCCTTGCGACATCTGTGGCATCGTGCTGTGTGCACATTAATACTGCACATTTTAGAGTGGCCAGCCTCAGGCACACACCTGTGCAATAATCATGCTGTCTAATCAGCATCCTGATCTGCCACACCTGTGAGGTGGATGGATGAGCTCAGCAAAGGAGAAGTGCTCACTAACTGGTGTTTGTGATTGATTTGAATGTAGATTGGTTCCTGTCCATGCAGTGGCTCTAGGCACCAGCTAGAAAAATCAGTAGGATTGGGATGAGGTGATGTAGATCAGACTCTGAGATAGAGTGAAAGATATACAGTACCGTGTTAGAGATTTAGGAAGGTTTGCAAAATTACTGAATGCTTTCAAAAATAGTGTTAATAGTTTATCTTTATTACTTAACAAATTGGAAAGAAAATGAACAGAAGAAAAATCCAAATCAAAGCAATATTTAGTAAGAACACAGTTTGGCTGCCAAACATCATCAATTGTTCTTGCTGTTTGTTGTTCACCTACACAAAGTTTTTGAAGGAACTCAGCAGGTAGATTGTTGCAAGCATCTTGGAGAACAAACTGCAGATCTTCTGTAAATAAAGGCTGCCTCAAATCATTCTGTCTCTTCATATAATCCCAGACAGACTCTTCAATGTTCAGATCGGGGTTGTTGTCCTGCTGCAGAATTAATTGGGGGCCAATCAGAAGCTTCCTTGATGGTACTGCATTATGGATAAAAATGGTCTTGTATTCTCAGCATTGAGGATCATAAATCCAAACCTCCAACTCCTTTTGCAGAAATGCAGCCTCAAATTCATAGGAAAACTCCACCATGCTTTGCTGTTGCCTTTCGACACTCATTATTGTACTGTTTTTCAGTTCTTTGGTGAACATCTCCTTAGATCTCCTGCTAAATCCAGATATTTCTGATTTTGACTCATCAGTCCAGAGCACCTCAAGCGATTTTTCTACACCACAGTTCCTATGTCACTTAGCCTTGTTTTCATTTTGGAGTATGTGTTTTTTATCCATAATTCTTTGATGAAGATCACTTCTGGCCAGACAGCATATGGTGTACTTGAGTCCCACTGGCTTCCACCAGTTCTTTGCTGACGGCACAGCTGTATATCTTCTGACGCGGCAGAGAAGTAAGCTTGATGCGTCTTTCATCCACTGCATTCAGTTTCCTTGGCCGACCATTGCGTCATCACCTGTTTTCTGAAGAGCACATCTTAAAAACCTAGTCTGCTTTGAGATCTTCGTTGGGAGGGACCTTGTTGTTGCAGTAGAACCTCCTGTGTCTTCAGTTCTGTCTGTGTTCAGTCTTGCCATGGTGTAGGACCCGTGACATGAAACTCTTCCACAACCTCACTATAGTAGCAGCAGAGTTTGGCTGTTCCTCGCCCAGTTTGAAGCTCCTACACAGCTGTTTCTGTTTTACTGACTGTTTCTTCAAAATACATATAAAATTGATTATCACCTGCTTGGTATAACGTGTTAATCATCCATCTGACACTGATCTTACAAAACCCCTGAATTAATGCAAGTATACAAACGTGTGCAAGTGTAAGAATTGAAAGCAAAAGAGTGCAAAATCGCACCAAATATTAATTTGATTTACATTGTTCTTGTTTGCTCACGTTGTATTTTGTACATTGATAATGAACAGTTATAATATTTATTTATATATTATATTACTTTCAGCATTTTCCCCACAACTGCTTAAACCTTTGCACACTAATGTAATAGTTTACTTCTGAATGTCGGCATTTTTTTCTAATATATTTTCAAAACTTTCCTGTAATTTACTATTTATAGTTTAATGCACAATTTTCTGATCAGGTTTACATTTTAATGCAAGTTGTATTCTGTATGTAACCACGTTTGTGACAAAATCTTGAAAATCTAAAATGTTGGTCAGCAGTTGGAGGGTCTCTGAATAGAAATTGAGAAGGAAGAGTGAAATGAAAGGATTAAAAAAAAAGTCAAAATCCACACTTTGTATAAAAGCGGGTTACTTACAGTTGCTTTCCTCCACTGAAGACACACCAGAGTGGTTCAGTCTCTTGGACCTTCGACTCTCAGGCTTTGGTACAGCAGGAGGTGACGGACCCGACTTTACACACGCAGACATGTCGGCTTTAGATTTGTAGGTCACAGATAAATACCATAATGACCAAAAATGTCTAGAGGAACTGTTACAGACTGCTAGCCTGGTCTAGCTTTAGCACAACAATGCTCAGTCCGAGTGGACGGTAATAAAGTTTGTTACCATGGACGCACCCACATGCGTTTCCACGCAACTCCAATCCGATTTACGGGGCTGAGCGCAAAGCGCGCATTGTTCCGTGCGCCTCCACAGAACCATTCCCAAACAGGGCATTCAGATATATATATATACTATCTAACAATGTAGTGTGAAGGTTTAGGATAGACACAGAGCATTTAGAACTATAGGAGCTTAAAGAAATGGTCTCAAACCCCTAACCTTGTCCTCTTTTTTGGACATGCGCAACGCGCGGGTCTTAAATTTCTAATGAGAATTTCACTTTCAATTATTGATGAGAACTCAATCTGCTACTCCTGGTGATTATACAACAATGAGCAGCTTCTTAACCATCTGAAGTTAATAATATGCAATTTATTTGATATATATCTCTGTTTTCCATATTTGGATATATCATACCCATTATTTATTTTTCTATATATTTTTAATATTATATATTTCTATATTTCTGACAGCCATAAAAAGCATTTTTACTACATTTTTTATGAATATGTATGCGACAAACAAAATTTGATAATTCAGTATATTCATTATATTCCTAACAATCCAACGTGGAGTCGAGGTGGGATGAGGTGATGTCTATCTGATATACCAGAGTAGTTCAGTCTCTTGGAGGTTTTTTTCAGCAGAAGCTGAGAAGGTTGTTAAACATCTAACATGGCATTTCTTTTATTTGAAATAGTATTCGGTTTAGCAATCCAGAACCTCTGGAAACCTTACCTTGGAATCAGTTAGAAGTTGCTTGAGCAAATGGGATGAGTGTCTTTTGATACAGGTACATGCATCCTTCACTTGAGCTTGGAGACCCAAACCTGTTCCAGCTCCATAAAAATATGAATTGCATGGGATGGGGTGGAAGATTGATCAGTAGCATTGATGTCATTGACTGATCAATGTCAACACTGTCTGTACCCCCGGCCTCCTCACCTCACCCACATCAGCAGAAATGTCCAAAAAATCTAGTGGAGCATCTTCCCAGAATTATGGAGATAAGAGCAAATGGCGAATGGGATATTTATAAGAATGTTCAAACCAGTCCATATAATCAGATTAGTGAAACTTCCCACTAAATGTTTGCATTAAAAATGTGCTAGAATGTCTAAACAAGCCGCTATGCTTCTGGGAGAAGGTCCTTTGGCTTGATCGGTCCAAACTGAAGCGTTTTGACACAGACACAAAAATGAAGCTTTGAAAAGAAAATGATGCCTACTGTCCAACATGGAGGAGAAACGATTATGTTTTGGAGCCGGGAGGAGCTTAGGATCTGTGCAGGACAATCATAATGATATCTCACGCCTACCAAAGTGCTCAATTCCCAGTGTCAGAAAGCTCTGTCTCAGTTTCTGGGTTTTCCAACGGAACAATGACCCAAACCATACAGCTAAAATTCAGCATCCAGGAATGTCTAAGAACAAAACGTTGGACTATATTTAAGTGGCCTTACGTGAGCTCTGATCTAAATCCTATTTAACATCTACGAGGGGTATAAAAAAAATTAAGACTAGTTTTATAACACACCAACAGAGGGCAGCACAAGGCTGCACGCACAGTCACAGGGAGCACCGACCTTCAAAAATCAGTGTAAAAAGATATCGTCCTGTGGACATCAGGAGCAATGCAACTGGTGCTGTTCTGACCACGTGTGCTACCACGTCACCGAGCTCAACATGATCTCACTTCCGCACCCATCCTACTTGCCAGATTCGGCTCCTAAGGACTTTGCCTTATTCGTGAAGATAAAGATCCAGTTCGAAGGTTGCCGTTTGATATCATCGTGGATATCCAGCGGGAATCTGTGCTTAACAGGACACATTCCAGAAGTGGCAGAAACTCTGGGGGCGCTGTAGGTTATAGTGTGTAAACATAGATAAATAAAGTACTTGAAACTTTTCGATGCATGAAACCTGCAGCCTAAAGAAGGCATAGGTCTATTTCTATGTAAACACACATTTGCATTTAAGTTATGACTGGTGCTTATATTTTATGACGTATTAACACCTGCTATCATGTGATCTACACAAGATTTTAAAAAATAAATCCACAATATGAAGTTTAGAATCTGCCTTTTCTCCCTGACACAAATTTATTGCATATATACATTTGATGAACAGACAAAAGGATAAAACATGCAATACTGTATATGCTACAGATCTCGCTACAGGTGAAGCTCACATTGCAAACCCATTCCACGTGCTTCATTATGACCTTTTCAAAACTCATACTCCAGAAAAAAAACATCTCTTCACTTTTCTTTTGATATGATGAATATCTATACCGAGATGAAGCCTCATTACAGTGCATCGCTACATTACGTTCTTCAAATCTGAGGTAGTTCCTCAAGCAGGTATATCTCCACAGAGTTTCCTGAGTTCTGCTGGGATGGAGTTGGAATCCTAGCCGAGGACTTTGTGGTAAGGATAGAGCGGAAGTGAGGACGTGAATGCACGGATGTCTGTAATCGTGGAGGCTCCGGCGAGGGCTGGTGAGGCTGGAAGGAAGGTGAGCTTGGAGACCTCGCCGTACGATGAACACTTGTCTTCACCATCATCGCTCTTCTGCACCGAGTCGACGGAGGTCGGGGTGTCTCCGTGGTTTTTCTCCTCCTCCCCGAAGCCGACCACCTGGGTAGAGACAGAGGAGCGCGTGATGCATTAGCAGCTTCTGGCATTCTGAATTTACAGAATAAACACGTCATTTACACGAGTCGTTAAGTATTGCACTTACGTGTACGCTAAGCTTCTTGCACTCGGCACCTTTGTGCTCCGTGTACCAAGAAACTAGATCTGCTTTGGTCATCTGTTTGAGAGCTGCTATCTGTCAGACACATTAGAATATAGGATTAAAAGAGTTCACACATGAGATGTACCTCCTGAAGTCTACCAAGGAAACAAGGAGCACTCGCTCACTCACGTTTGAGCAGAAGCTACAAAGTGAACGTAAAGGGATAAGACTAAAGAGTTTGAAGATTTTTTAGATAGATAAGAGACCTGAAATGCAGTTTAGCATCCACCAGAAGTGCAAATAGTAGCAATTGTGCAAATTTTATATATATATATATATATATATATATATATATATATATATATATATATATATATATAAAAGGTATTAGTGCAAGATCTATGTAAGGCACAGTACGTTAATATACAGACTATTATGGTAATGCTGTATGTAAATAAAAATGTGAAAAGAAAGCTTTTAATTGTTAATATTTTTAACATGCGTAAATAAATTCAACCCCCGTGATAGATTTAAGTTTTACTTCCACAGGAGCATCTTGACGACAGAGATCTGAATATTTAACAGTCTGTGAAATTCTGTAAAGGTATATTCTGTTCTAGTCAGACTTTTTGATTTTAGCTTTATTGCTCCAAATTTTTTTAGTAATTTTCTTTAAAGTTGTTCATAATTATTTAAGACCTACAGCAGCAAATTTAAGACTTTTTAAGGTTCAAAATGTAGATTTTTTATTTTAGACCCTGTGGAAACACTGTACTACCAGTTGGTGTCGTCATCCAGCAAACGTCCCCCACCAATCCCCCACCACACAAACATTATTCAACTATCAAGCGACTACAGGCACGAATTGACAAATCTGATTCGATGATGAAAATCCTTAGTCATGGTCACCCCTGATAATAAATATGACCTCAATTGAGCCCCTTGATGAAGAGACAAAAGTACCAGGATGTGGATGGCGTGAATTGTTTTCTTACCTCTTTGCCAAGTCGGTCAAAAACGTACTGCTGGGTGACCACCTCGAACCAGTTCCTGTCGACCTCCTCGCCAAGGTGCGTGTCCTCACACTCCTTCAGCTTGATTAGAGCAGTGACTTGTGCCTGAAATGCCTCGTCTGACAGATTGGCCATCTTTTCGCCAAAGTTCACCAAGAACTCTTCGATTTTGTTCTCTACAAAGTCGGTGCTATAGAAGTCACAACGGCATGGTCAGGCGATGCTCAGATATCACTCGGACAACAGATTAATTAAAGATCGACCGATATGAAGGTTTTGCAGATTAATCGGCACTGAGAGCTGATTTGCTGGAACTATCGGCTATCTGCAGAAATCCAAACCGTAGTTTTTCCAGGTTCCAGTCTGCTGTCATTACAAGAGCAGCCTCTAGGGGTGAATCGCTGATCATGACGTGCTGTTTGTTTTTACAGGCAGAACTGCACGCTGCACGGAGAGCGCTATATTATGTATAATATATCAATATCACTCATATTCATTTAATATCATTTTATTAAACATTCATATTTATTTAATCTAGCACATTTTCATGATTCAGTGAGGTTTTTTGTTTTATTTTTATAATAAGTACTTTTTTACATGGAGTGTTTTTTTATCCAGTATCCATTTTCATCGATTATCAGCAAGTACGATCCTACCTAGCTATCGATATCAGTAAAATTCACTATCAGTCAACTCTCTAATATTAATAACAACCTCCATTTGCAATTTAATACGGATGGCACTTATAACTCTGATGGCTCGATCAATATGGTGTTAACTGGGTAGCTATAAGACTGACCAACCTGCTTCTGAAATCCCTCCAAAACCTCACCTGAATTTGGTTGCTTGAGTCTCAACAGTAACAGAGAAGCCGAGGCTATTGGATGTGTTCCTGCAGGTAGGGTACACCTGATACCTGTGAGATAGGGGAGAACGTGCATCAATCATCTTTTATCAGAAATAAACTCTCAAAAGGATGGTTAGACTTTCGCGAAAGATGAAGTTGAACTGACCCTAAAGTCTCTTTAGTCCTGAGGAAGTCAAAGCAGGGCTCCTCCATGTGCATCTAATCAAGAAAAAAACAAATCAGTAAACCAAAAACAAAAATCACATGTGGTGTACATAAGTGAACTGTGGAAATCTTACCACAAGTAGCTCCATCAGCGCATGTTCTCTGAGGTTCTTAATCCCAGACTGGTAACAAACATATCAGACAATATCAATACCACAATCACAGAACCCGTTTGTAAACATAGTTGTAAACAAAAAAAGTTTTTAGGAGACACATGCAAGTTCCTTTTGTTTATATGCAACAAACTCAATCATATAACAGTATTTAAAGATGTTCCACTTTATTTGCGGTGAAAAATCTTCCCTCAGCATGAAGAACAGCTTTTCACGCTTTTCTCGGCATCCGGACAGTTGAAACACTTCGCCGTGCCTCTTGCAAAACTCGACAAATTTGTTCTTTACTGGTTGGTAAAAAATCATTCATTCCTGTGATGCAGTTCATCCCAGAGCAGTTCAATAGGATTTAGATAAATATCACTCCAGACGTCTGTCTGCTCTCAAAACCCGGACGTACGCTTTAGTTCATTGTCTCGTCTTAGGGTGAAGTCGGCTCCACTGAGCCACAGTCCAGACGGAACCGAATGGTGTTGAAGTATGGAATCGGAGCCGTGTTGAATCAGTATTCCTTTCACTGTCCGGAATAAGTTTTCAATCTTCCCTGCTCCAAAACAACCCCAAACCATTAAGATTCCATCTCCATGATTTACTATGTGTATGAGGCAGTCTGATCACATCTTCTCTCCTGTTCTCCATCTTATACAAGTTCTTCTGTTAGAGACAGACACAGAATTTTCTTCCAGCCAATCACTTTCCAATTCTTTTGCATTCGTCTTTTACCAGAGTTTGATGCAGAGAAACAAAAGTGTCTCGAAAACTATAAAAGACCAGGTGGATCTTAACTTTTGATAGGCGCTTTGTATTTCATTATTTAATGTAACAGAGACAAAACAATATTATAAATCACCCTGTAACTATTTGGTGAGCCAAAATTTGTATTTATTTTTTTAAATATCAACATCAGAAGACATCCAGTTCTTCAGTAATGGCAGACAGGCTTGCCAAGAGTCTATTTTTAACTTGCACGACAAAGCAGCAATCCTGAAACCCTGACATTTTGATTATAGACAGTTCGATCCATAATGAGCAAGCCAAAAATGATGCCTGACTCGGAAAGAGAACTTTCTTTCTGACTGACAGAATAGTGGGATTGTAATTGACTTCAGTATACAGTAGGGATGGTAAAATTCACTGATTTGCATAGGTGCATTGGCATAAAAGTTGGCTGTCTTCTCCTTTTTCTTCATTCGGATCATCTGTCTCCATACTACCCTGTCCTCTACATCTGCCTCTTTTTAACCAACTACCTGCATGTCTTGCCTCACCACATCCAATCTCGCCTCCTTCACCTTGTCTCCATAATGTCCTACATGCGCTGTCCCTCTAATAAACTCATTTCTAATCCTGTCCATCGTCGTCACTCCCAACAAAAACCTCAACATCTTCAGCTTTGCTACCTCCAGCTCCACCTCCTGTCTTTTACTCAACGCCACTGTCTCTAATCCATACAACATCTCAGGTCTCACCACAGTCCTATAAACTTTCCCTTTCACTCTTACAGATACTCTTCTATCACAAATCACTCCTGCTATCACTTTTCTCCACCCACTCCACCCTGCCTGCACTCTTTTCTTCACTTCTCTAACACACTCTCCATTACTTTGCACTGTTGACCCCAGGTACCTGAACCCCTCCACCTTCTCCACCTTTTCTCCCTGCAAACGCACCCCTCCACTGCCCTCCCTCTCATTCACACACACGTACTTTGTCTTACACCTACTGACTTTCATTCCCTATATACCATCTCAACCTGCTCCCTACTCTCACCACAAATCACAATATCATCCGCAAACATCATAATCCATGAAGACTCCTGTTTGACCTCGTCCTATGTAAATATGATGTATCACAACACTACAGATACTGAGGCGTGTCCTAGGAGTCACATACACTACAGATTAAAATGGCAGAGGTAGAGCTGCATCTTTGTGGAGACAGAACAGGAAAAGAACGTCTGGTTTTAGTTAAACTTTTTTCTTTTTGCACTACAAAGTCCTGTTTGTAAAGGGGCCAAAGAGTCAAAAGTCTCTTAAGCAAGTTGATGATTTGTTGTCTGTCTGAATCAAATAAATAAAAGCGGACTGTACCATACTGAATTGCACAACATTGTATTGCATTGAATCCAATCGAAATTGGATCGTAATGGGGGAGAATCGTTTCGCATCTGTAGCTGCTTAATATGCATCCTATATGTATCGCATTGGCATCAGTTACAGAGATGCACATCCCTAATATGCAGTTATATAGAGTAAAGCAGTACATTATTTATTTACTGAAAGGACACAAGACAGTAAATACCTGATAATAAACAGTGACCTCAGAGTTGGCATCACCCTTGTTTAAAGACCGGACTTTACACAAGTGATGCTTGCTTGGCAGGTCCACCACATGGAACAGAACAGGAGGCTCAGCAGGAAGTGGCTGAAACTGGAGCCTTCTATGAGGCATAAGATCAAATAAACAACACTTGAGTGGGACTCAAAAACACATCCTGTTTTGGACAAGGAAATAAAAAGCATTACAGCCTTAATTAGTGAAATGGCTGATGATACACTAGATGGACAAAAGTATTGGGACACCCGACTTCTCCAGACATATACGGTTCTAGTGGAACATCTTCCCAGAAGAGTTTTTTTTTTATAAGAGCAAATGGGGACTAAATGTGGAATGGGATGTTGAAAAAGAGGCACATTACCATCTTATGGTCAGCTGTCCACAAACTTTTGTCCATAAAGTCTATACTAAAAGATGAAATCCCAAACACACAGTGCATAGGGTACATTGACCCAAAAAAATGAAAGGGGAAAAAAAAAAACACTTACTCTACAAAATACTGCAGAAACTCTTTGGACTCCTGTGGTAGGAGAAGCACGAGAGGAATTAGGATTAGGATGAAGTTACAGTAATCACCACACACTAGGGGAGATTTTAAAGGTTAATGGTGACTCACATCACTTTTGAAGTTGCCTTGTACCAGTCCTTCCACAAACATCTGTGCCTTAAACTTGGCAACAAAACGCATCAGATCTTCCATGGAGAGGTTTTTGTTGATGGCCTGGTACTTCTGGATGACTGACCATCGAGAGTGCTCCAGGATCTGAAGACGCACGTCTCTGTGACAGAAGAGAGACTAACCATCAATAAAAAAAACAACAGAGGGGGAAAAAACCCCCCAAAAAACCCAAAACAATCCACAGTATATATAAATAAATATATATAATAATAATCGTTAGTTGCAGCTCTAAAAAAAAAAAAAAAAAACACAAAAGAACCCAAATCAACGCTGAATTATCGCAGAAAATCTCTTCAGCATCAATGAGCTAATCAGTGATTAATGTTGACTGACTTTCCCAGCCTCTCTGGCTTGATGAGGATGTTAAAGTACATCTTTTTCAATTGCTCCTCGAACATGCTGAATACGTCTGGAGTTGCAGTGAAGTCTGCTAAGTAGTCTACAATCAGGTTTAGGAGCAGCTGTGAAGACACACAATGGAATAATAATTAAAGATATGAATGTATGGGGCTGGTATTCTGAATGGGTAAACAATTCTTAATAAAGCAATTAAATTCATTTGCATTTGATCTGCCCAGATATATACTTACGGGCAGTTTGTGGTTGAAACCTTTTAAGCGGATGACCAGGCCATGATCTCCTGGAAGAAGTTTATATTCCAACTGGGCCACATCTGCGTCGTAAGCCGGCTCAGCCAAGTTATGGGCCAGTATGTTCACAAAGAGGTCAAACAGAACCAGGCTTTATGAAGGAGCAAAGGGGGACATTAGTATGTACAGTATAATGGCATTATGGGGACATCAATATGTACAGTATAAGGGCTATAATGGGACATCAATAAGGGCAATATGTAGACATCAGTATGTACAGTATAAGGGCAATATTATGGGGACATTAGTATGTACAGTATAAGGGCAATATTATGGGGACATTAGTATGTAAAGTATAAGGGCAATATTATGGGGACATTAGTATGTAAAGTATAAGGGCAATATTATGGGGACATCAGTATGTACAGTATAAGGGCAATATTACGGGGACATTAGTGCGTACAGTATAAGGGCAATATTACGGGGACATTAGCATGTAAAGTATATAGACAATATTATGGGGAAATTAGTATGTAAAGTATAAGGGCAATATTATGGGGACATTAGTATGTACAGTATATAGACAATATTATGGGGAAATTAGTATGTAAAGTATAAGGGCAATATTATGGGGACATCAGTATGTACAGTATATGGACAATATTATAGGGACATCAGTATGTAAAGTATAAGGGCAATATTATGGGGACATCAGTATGTACAGCATAAGGGTAATATATACCCAACACTCACTTTTCTGGAGACTCTTGAATCAGGGGTGTCAGTAAGTTGAAGCGAATGTATGCTGCAGAGACATAAAAAGATGCAAAAACGTATACAATCATGATTCGTTTCGTTCTGTATTTATTCACTTAATCACCTTTATCCCATCTTTCTATCCCCGCTTTCACCCCTATATACACAGACACACACCTTTCGGTATTTTAAACTTTATGTCCCTTTTGAACCACAGTCGCCCTCGGCTGTCGTCGACTATCTTGACTGGGAACTCGGTGTCAGGACAGTCGGGCGTCTTCAGCGTGAAATCCGTAGCTATGGATACAGGAGAGACCGTGAGCCACACACATGCAACAACACAAGCACTTATTAATCAGTGCACCACAAAGCAGACCTATGAACTTGTTCTCAAATGGGAGATGAAGGGCAGGGTTCAGAGGAAAATCTTCAGACCATAGTGTGCTCCATTCCAGAGGAATATCTGTAAAAGAAAACCAAAATATCAGCAAAGATTATTATAGTTTAATGGTTAGAAGTAAGATGTGAAAATGGGTCCAAAGACGTGTGATGCATTTGATGACATTGCAAGTTACAGGTTTAATCAGTATCTGTCAAAAATAAATTTTAATGAGCATGAGATATTTGAGAAGAAAAGAGTGAAGAGTGGTGGAGCTTTCGTGCTGGATTTTGGGAGGTGGTTCCTTTACCCCTTAACTGCTTCATTGTAAGTCAGTCTGGATAAGGGTGTCTGTCAAATGTCGTAAAAGTAAATGTAAAGTTTCGAAAAGACAGCTCAAGCTGCACAGTTGAACCCAATTCCCTCTACAGGTAGCCCCCTGACTTATGGAGATGCATTCTGATGGCCGCATCCTAACCAAAGTCGAGACATGGCCTAACCTACACCGGAGTCTTAAAGAATGTGTAGTATAGTATATTTGCATTGGGTAGTACACTATAATATGTTGTATAATTTAACGTTACAGTACATAAATTAGCAGAGCTATTTACAGTACCATACTGTAAAAACTATACAGTTTATAGGTATAGGGCAGCAGGCATATATGTTTTTAGATACATACATACATACATACATACATACATACATACATACATATATATATATATATATATACACACACACACACACACACACACACACACATATACATAAGGGCAGTATGAGGGCAATATGGAAACATCTGTATGTTTAGTATAAGGGCAATATGGGGACATCTGTATGTTCAGTATAAGGTCAAAATAGGGACATTTGTATTCAGAGGATTAGGTCAATATGGGGACATCAATATGTTCAGTATAAGGGCAATAGGGAAACATCTGTATGTTTAGTATAAGGGCAATATGGGGACATCTGTATTTACAGGATAAGGTCAATATGGGGACATCTGTATGTTCAGTATAAGGTCAATATGGGGACATCTGTATGTTCAGTATAAGGTCAATATAGGGACATCTGTATTTAGAGGATTAGGTCAATATAGGGACATCAATATGTTCAGTATAAGGGCAATAGGGGAACATCTGTATGTTCAATATAAGGTCAATATGGGGACAATTGTATGTTCAGTATTAGGTCAATATGGGGAGATCTGTATGTTCAGTATAAAGGCAATATAGGGACATCTGTATTTAGAGGATTAGGTCAATATGGGGACATCAATATGTTCAGTATAAGGGCAATAGGGGAACATCTGTATGTTCAATATAAGGTCAAAATGGGGACATCTGTATTTATAGTACAAGGTCAATATGGAGACATCTGTATGTTCAGTATAAGGTCAATACGGGGACATCATATTGTCTGGCAAGAAAGGACATGACATTTTACACCGTATATCACATTTTGCTGATCAGTCTAATTGCTCGCACCTTCTACTCTGTACTGAGTGCCAAACCACTTCTCCTTTAGTGAGCATTGTCCCTCATGCTCCGGGGACAGCAGAAGCAGGTTTGCTCTCTCAGGAGTGAGCAATGCCAAGGCATCGGAAATCACCTTCTCATACACACACAAAACACACACACACAAACAAATACAATTATTCATCTGCAATTCATCTCTAAAAAGTCCTCTTTTATAATTAACAATCGACTTCAACACTATAAAGAGTTTCTTTTTAACTATTAAATCGCATTAGTCTGAATCAGCTTCCACTTTTAAGTGATAGATCAATAGATACCATTAGAATTCAAGCAGCAATGGAGAAAGTGTAAAACACAGACCTCTGGGTTGTATTCAAACATGAGCTGGTCTCCACAAAGAAAGTCCTCCTTGGGGAAAAGCTGCATGTTCTCACAAATTTTCTCCACAAACTCAATTGGATCTGTCTGTTCAAAATACAATAATATTGCAAAAATATTATAAATAAAATAATTATAATAATACACTGAATCCGTATTTGCCTAGTGATTTAAAAACTAACCGGCGAGGAAGCAACCGTACCTGCTCCTGATAGTGAAACTCGTTGGCGTCTATCTTCTGAATTTCTTCATAAATCCTGGACAGGACACAGCGTACAGAAAAAGAGGTAAGTGATCCAAAATGACAGCTGTATTCAAATATCAATGACTAAATGAGAGAGTGATTAGAATGAGTAAAACACCTAGCAGCTAGTTCCTGAACTTCTCTCTGCCTACATTTCCTTCTTTTGCATAACTGTAACGTTATTTCTACAAATTTTTGTAAAAATCACATAAATTCCTATAATTCCTAGAAATTCCCAGTTAGTTTGAAATATTAAATATATTTTTGTAAATATATTTTTATTGTATAGTATGTTATGTATACATATTTTCTATAATCTACTTTTGTTTATACTTTAACACTTTATAGTTTTATTTGATACATTTCCAATTCTATTTACGAGTTGGACACGTAAAAAGCGTTTCCCTACATGTCGTACGTGTATGAATGTGACAAACTTTGATTAGCGTAATTTCCGGACTATAAGCCGCTACTTTTTTCCCACGCTTTGAACCCCGCGGCTTAAACAATGAAGCGGCTAATTTATGTATTTTTCCTGGGTTTTTCCCTGTTTCACAAACTTCAAGCCAAAAAACTGAGCCCCATAACATTAGACCAATAAAACTGCGGAACAGGTTCAGGTGAACCAATGAAACTCTTTATATTAAATCAGAAGCGCTCCCACTGAATCGGGCCGCACCACATCATAAATATGGATGATGTTCCTCTGACGTTTAACCTGCCACTCACTCGGACTGTCTACAGGAAATGCGAATCATTCGTCACGCTGAAAACAACCGGGCATGAAAACACACTTCTCCTGTGTTCTGAGCTGCACGGCATCGGGAGAAAAGATTCACCGATGGTGATTTTTAAACACACGACGATGACAAAAGATAAACTCCCGAGAGAAATAGTTGTGAAAGGAAGGAGGAAGACAGTGAACAATGACTTTCTTGGTAGGCTGCTGTTTAGATACAAGCCGTGTAACAGACACTGTCTTTCATTAAAGCCTGTGTAAAGTTCATTAGTTTCAGTGTAGACAGCGGCTTATAGACAGGTGCAGCGTATTAATGTTAAAAATAAAAATATTTGTCAAATTCAGTGGGTGCGGATTATATTTGGGTGCGTTTAATAGTCCGGAAATTATGGTAATTGAAAAAGTATTTTCAAACTAATTTCCCTCTACTGTGCTGGTAGCACAATTTCAACATCAGAGGAAATTCTGAAAAAAACCCCTGCAGCAACAACAAAAAAACAAACATTCAAAGCACATTTATAATATCATATAATATTAATAATATATGTCTATGTGTAACGTATGTAACATACACTAGTGTAATATACACTACATACACTAATAAACACTAAAGGTTAGAGATTCGGACATACACTGTACAGACAAGTACCACATATGGTGTCTGAAGTATTGGGACACCATATGTGGTTCTTCCCCATGCACAATGTTGGATGCACATATTTGTATAGGATCCGTTCACTTAAACTAGGAGACCCTAACTGTGATCCATGAGGATCTCCTGCTATAGCGCTCTGACATCAGCCCTATTAAACATGATGAATGTGAACAGCAAATGCAGAATAAATGTGAAACGGAATGTTCAAAAGCCCCATATCAATCTTATGGTCAGGTGTCCACACACGTTTGTCCATGTAGTATAGATCAAAATGGTAAGGATTTTGCAGGAGGATTATATTTCAATAAAAACTACAAAAGGACATTTCTAAATGAGGCAAATGAAATAAAGCTTTACCTCTGCTGAGGTTCGAGTTTCTGAAGCATCTTCATGTACTGGAACACCAAATGCACCACCTACAATAACAACTCGTTAAACCTTATGCTCAGATTGGATCTCTCCCACATGTGGAAAAGAGCAGCTCTGAGGTGTCTGACCTGGTAGAAATTCTGGTAGCCCTCATCTGTCAGAGTAATGGAGATGCTAAAGATGGAGTAGGTAGTGTTCTGATCAAATCCTGTCTCACTGTTGCCGCCAAACAGAGCTAATGCCCAGCACCTGCATGCACATATGTATATTGGGTCAACACAAAAGGTCACATCTGCATTTTTAGGTAAAATCAGGGTTCCTACGCATCGCAAATTTCCATACTTTTCCAAACCGGAGTATGCAGATTTTAACTGTAAACCTCACAGATTAAACCCAGTTTGTAAACCAGAGAGATTGTTCATTGTGCAATTCACCAAGAAACCACAAAACACAACTAAAGTCCATTAAAAGACTCAAATCCAATTCCATACTTTTCCAAAACGTGTAGGAACCCTGAAAAATAAAACGTCGGTAGGTGCGGGTACAGAACTTACTTCTTCCTGAGGACAGAGAGGATACTGCCAGCACCCTCATGTCCAACCAGCCATGATATATAGTGCAAAGGCTTCACCCTGAAATGCCACACGTTATCATTTATTCTGACAGCAGCAAATGATGATGGCCGAAAAAGAGTAAAATGTCACGTTTCACTTGAACCTGTAATGCATGCCTTGTGGAGGTAAAGCCCAGCTGATAGTCAGAGCGTGGATTTTTCTCACGGGAACCACTGGAAAAGGAAAAATAATTAGTCATATACTGCACTTGTTCTACCTGTGGAAAGATCTAGTCTTTATGGTTTTTGAGACACATAAATGCAAAACAAACGTAGATTTCTGGACAGATGCGTTTGACATTTTTGTCTCTAACAGAAGAACTTGTGTAAGACGGAGAACAGGAGAGAAGATGTGATCAGACTGCCTCACACATTCAAATGTGGAGGTGGAAGCTTAATGTTTTGGGGTTGTTTTGGAGACGTATTCTGGAAAATGAAGGGAATCCTGAACCAACGGTGCTCCCATTCCGTATTTCAACACCGTGTATTTACGTCTGGACTGCGTCTCATTGGAAGGGACTGTACAACAACTGTACAACAAGACAATGATCCTGTAAGCATTATTTAGTGAGCAGACGGTCGATCATGGAACGACCTGCCCAGTCACCAAACCTACATCCTATTGAACTGCTCTGAGATTAACTGTATCACAAAAAAGGGAATCTCCAACTAGTGTAGAACATCCAACTGTCCGGATGCCGAGAGCGTGTAAAGCTGTTCTTTATATGCTGAGGGAGGATTTTTTTTCAATGAAAATAAAGCGGAACATCTGGACTTTTATAGATTTGTTTTTTCAAAGGAAATCATTACGTTACATTACCGAGTTTGTTCCATAGAAACAAAAGGAACATGTATGTGTCTCTCAAAGACCAATCAAGTTTTTCCACACTTTTCACAGGCACTATAGGTACAGAGCAACACTGATCTTTAATAACACAAAGAGAGGAAATGTGTCAGCTAGTCATGCTACAATGAAGTGAAGTATTATTAAAATAGAGAGCAGGAGGTACCTCTATAAAGCTTGTTGAAATCTGGTGTAGTAAAAGGGTCCTGCAGGTTGGAGAAATCGGGATGAGCTTGACCACTGAGAACAACCAACAAATAAATAAATAAACAAATAAATAAATAAATAAATAACAAACACAGCTTCATATGCTGGAGAACGATTGACGAGTTGAACACTCACTTGTTTGGGACCTTGATGAAAACTTCCCTCACCCATTCCTCTAACGTGTCCAGACTCTCTGCAAAAATGATATCATATTACCGGGGTGACAAAGTAATACAATTATAAACGAAGAGAAGAAAAAAAAATGTAGCCAGTGTTTGTGATGTTCGTTACCTCGAGACTGCACCGTGAGGGTCATGTAATGAGCAGAGTAGTGTCTCCTCCAGAACTCCTGCAGACGCTCATAAGTATTTATCATCTTTTCCTTCGGTTCGTGCTTCAGAGTTTGGGCATTTCCTATATATATATATATATATATATATAGAGAGAGAGAGAGAGAGAGAGAGAGAGAGAGAGAGAGCGCAAGAGATAGAGAGATAGATAGAGAGAGATAGAGAGAGAGAGAGAGATATAGATAGATAGATAGATAGATAGATAGATAGATAGATAGATAGATAGATAGATAGATAGATAGACAGACAGATATAAAATCAAATAAATGTATTTGTGTGTTACATAAACCAATTAAGATTAAATGTGATGCAAATTAGATAATATTATGTAAATATTTAGTCATTGTTTTTCTGTGCTTGTGAGGAAACACGGTCTCACCCCAGCAGAATTTGCCCATCGGATGGTTGGGTTTTGCGAGACTTCCGAAGAGCATTTCTTTGCGATGAGAGTCAGATGGTCTGGCCAGCTGAAATTCTGCAGAAAAACTCAAAATAAATTCTCACACTTATTATCACACTTTCAGCCATATGTGGTTCCTTCCCAAACCGTCACCACAAAGTTGAAGGTCCACAATTGTCTACGAACGTCTTTGGATGTGAAAGCATGACATTTTCCTTTTTCTTGAACTAGGAAACCCAAACCCGTTCCAGCATGATAAAAAGCCAACTCCGTGAAGATGTGCTTTATATGGGTTGTGTGTGGAAGATCTCCTGCTAAGAGCTTCATCCCTGTTAAACACCTTTGTGATGGATGTGAACGCTGACTGCACCCCAGGCCTCCTCACCTCACCTACATCAGTACCTGACTTTACTAACACACTTGTGGATGAAGGAATCTCCACAAAATCTAGTGAAACATCTTCCCAGAAGCGAGAAGTGAAGCTCATTATAACACTTATTGGGGAATAAATGTGGAATGGGATGTTAAAAAAAAAACGTGTGACTGAGTGGACTTATGTCTGGACTCTTTTCTCATTTGCGTCACTCATGAGAAGACAATATATTTAGTGGGACCAAAAAACTGTCAGAAAACTCACCACTGTCCACTGCCTCCACCTCTCTTTCAATAGCGTCTTCTATCATCAAAGGGCAGATGAAGAATTGCGCCCACCTGCAGACAGATTCAGCGAGTTCGATTCCATTCAGGATTCAATTAAATTAGCGATTTGTGTTCAATATGTCCTCTTTTATAACTGAATATAACTGGTGAAAACCCAACTCATACTGCACCTGTGAAAAGTTAGGAAACACCTTTAATGGTTTTTCAGAGACACGAACGTGTTCCTTCTGTTTCTATGCAGCAAACTGACTCATAATGTAATGTTATGAAGATTTCCTTTGACCAAACAAATCTATAAAAGTCCAGACGTTCCACGTTATTCTCATTGTAAAATCCTCCCTCGGCATGAAGAACAGTTTTACACGTTTTCGGCCAATTTCAGCTGAAATCATTTCCTGTGTCTCTTGTAAAACACGCCAAAGTTGATCTTCACTAGTTGGAGATTTCTTTTTTTTCCCCCCTTTCTTGTGATGCAGTTCATTCCAGAGCAGGTGGTTCCATGATAGATATCACTCCAGACGACCGTCTGCTCTTTAAATAACACTCATAGGACTCGGACATACGCTTCGGCTCATCGTCTTGTTGTACGGTGAAGTCCAGTCCAGACGGAACTGCGTGGTGTTGAAGTATAGAATGGGAGCCGTGATGGTTCAGGATTCCTTTCACTTTCCGGATCATTCCCTGCTCCGAAACCATTAAACTTCCACCTTCACAGGTGACTGTTGCGGTGAGGGAGTCTGATCACATCTTCTCTTGTCCTACACAAGTTCTTACACAAGACTCCAGAGAAATTTCTTTCACACATTCAAGGTTTTAGCTTTTGAACGAGTTTGTTACATAGAAACAAAAGAAACATGCAGGTGTCTCTTAAAAAACACAAACGACCAGATGTTTTCACACTTTTCACCGGTGCTACACAAGGGAATTACAGATGTATGGAACTTGCCTATCAAGGGCTTCTTTGAAGTACTTCCTCTGAACATCGAACTGAAAGATTGTCCTCTCCAAGTCGGTTGAAGCGTTGTCACTGCCGCCGTGTTTCTTCAGAAATGCGTCGAAGCCGTTCTCAGCCGGGTATTTCTCGCTGCCCATGAACACCACTGAGAGAGAGAGAGAGAGAGAGAGAGAGAGAGATAATGGGAGAGAGACCCAAAGACACGTTCATATGCAGCAATGCATGCTTTTTTTCTCTTGAAGTTGACATTTCAAAGCAGACGGTCATCAGAGGGCATCCAGACAAATATACCTTGCTACTGCGAGCAAACGACTGTAAGATGGATATAAAAAAAAGGAGAATTATAATTAAAATCATCGTGTACGATATATACTGCTTATGATAATATCGTAATTGTTGTTTAAACGACGTGCAATTAGACATTATCGAGTATATCACAATGTCTACGTTGATATCATTTCAAATGGATCTCACACTCTAAAAATCAGCATGATTACAAACTTAAGTGTGGTTTTATACAAACAAAAAAAGGAGAAGAAATGTATATCGAGACCCATGTTGTAGACACCACATTGCCTGCTCTATTTTGCCTGAACGAATCACGAATCACTCGTTTAAATGATTCGGTTCGAGTCCTTAAGGTACCAGCAGAATAACACACCAGTCTAATTGATATAACCCCACCCACCTGAAAAAACGAGATAGAAAACATGAAGGAATCGTCAGCAAATCCCCTCAAAAATAGATAAAAAGATTAGAAGAATCCCGTTGCATTACTCCCAGATATCATGTAAGGTGCCATAATCTTTGCTCCTCAGTATTCTTGAAGTGGGTGGGGGTTGAATGTTGAATGTCAGGATATGATATCAGGTAATGATGATAGCTTACCTGACCAGTTATCTGATCAAATAATAATAATAAAACTTACTGTGCTCTAGGAAATGGGCAAGACCAGGCAGATCCTGCGGATCACTGAAGCTTCCCACAGAGATACAAAGAGCAGCCGCTGACTGAGAAACAGAAAGGACATGGTGTTATCGATACACGCTTTAACAATTTATTCTGTATTGTTCACAATATCGGTGAAAGCTCAAGCTCGGGTGGCGTTATGATATCCTACAGCTGCGTTTTTTTAATCCAGCGTTCCTGTAAAGACATATTATAAATCCGAATTTATTTTTAATTATTATTATTAAATTTGAAAACATACACAACAACGCCAGGGGTATAAAAAAGAAGCTGCGTTAAAAACTGCGTTAATAAAATAAAAAAAAGAATAAAAGAATAACGACCAGCAATTTATGCTTCCGAAATTGAACTTAAATTGACTTAAAAACAGAGGTATGTGAACATTTTCATTCTACATTTTAAATGTAGATTAATGAAGGTGAAGCACCTGTTTCTCCGAAGTTGCTTTCTTCACCTTCTTCCTCACACCGCCATTCCCCCCCGAGATTTCACCATCTGCGTCTTCTTCGCCGTCTTCCTCAGACCCACCGTCTTCCTCTTCCTCATCACTCTCATCATCATCCTCGTGCTCAGACTTGCACACACAGCTTTGCTGTCCCAGGTCGGAGATGAGCAGCGCTCTCAGACCATTACTCAACTCGACGTACCTGAACGAAAGTGATATGAAAGAAGCAAATCATGAGATTAAAGAGGCAAAATCACCAGCGAGAAAAAAAAGCCGTGTCTCACCTGTATTTCTTTGGATCGCTTGGCGATTTAACGATCTCTAAGTCCTCAAGATCTTTCTCTGCATCTCCAGCTGGTTCTCCAGAAGCCAGGGTGACTCTTGTGTCGGGTTGAAGAGGTTGTGATGGAGGCGGTTCTCCGCTCTCAGGACCGAGGTCGTGGATGGTTCCACAGGAAGCTTTGGATTTGTTTTTCTGAGGCATTTCTAAAAAAACAGAAGATTAACACAGACCAAGGTGAGATCTCTTTGGGTTTGATTAGTGCCATAATGAAGTGCATGTGAAATGTAATGTGGTTATTTTTAAACTCTATTACAGTAAACACATATTGGAGCAGGTACTAATACACATAATGGACATGTTTAGGCACAAAACACACTTGTAACAATGAAAACACAGGTACTCTCATTGCTATATATACACTGTTATATTACTAATGTCAATAAATTGCTCGTTTTATAATAAACAACAAGAATAATTGAAGACTGGTCCAGGACACTGGTGTCCCCCTGGTATAACTGCACTGTCATCCATCACAGCTGAACCCTAGCTAGTTCTTCTCCTAATGTTCATGCTAGCATGCTAAAGAAAACACGTCTCTAGTGTACGTTTATCTTAAATACAAGTAACAAATATATTTATAAAAACAAGATAAAGACGATAAATATTAGTTTAAAGGTGTAACATGCGTCTTATTTACCGCTAAGAAGCAAAGAATCTACGCAAGTTCCTCTTTTCACGTCTCACGCTACTGTACGTACGCCGAGTCCCAAATCACAACAAACCCTTACGTAGGTTCACTACGTAGTGCGGATAAATAACGGATCAGGTTACCTGCCTACTCTATTAGAGTAGGGGGGAAGTCAGTGTTCAGTCCTGCGACGACGGTGTAATATGGAGCAATCTGATTGGTCAATCGATTTGAGAGACAAAAATAAGCGATTTTGTGATTGGTTCATGCGAAGGAAAAATAAATAAATAAATAAATAAATAAGGCTGCAAGAGCGACCACAGAGATACAAAAGAGCAGCCGCTGACTGAGAAACAGAAAGGACATGGTGTTATCGATACACGCTTTAACAATTTATTCTGTATTGTTCACAATATCGGTGAAAGCTCAAGCTCGGGTGGCGTTATGATATCCTACAGCTGCGTTTTTTAATCCAGCGTTCCTGTAAAGACATATTATAAATCCGAATTTATTTTTAATTATTATTATTAAATTTGAAAACATACACAACAACGCCAGGGTATAAAAAGAAGCTGCGTTAAAAACTGCGTTAATAAAATAAAAAGAATAAAAGAATAACGACCAGCAATTTATGCTTCCGAAATTGAACTTAAATTGACTTAAAAACAGAGGTATGTGAACATTTTCATTCTACATTTTAAATGTAGATTAATGAAGGTGAAGCACCTGTTTCTCCGAAGTTGCTTTCTTCACCTTCTTCCTCACACCGCCATTCCCCCCCGAGATTTCACCATCTGCGTCTTCTTCGCCGTCTTCCTCAGACCCACCGTCTTCCTCTTCCTCATCACTCTCATCATCATCCTCGTGCTCAGACTTGCACACACAGCTTTGCTGTCCCAGGTCGGAGATGAGCAGCGCTCTCAGACCATTACTCAACTCGACGTACCTGAACGAAAGTGATATGAAAGAAGCAAATCATGAGATTAAAGAGGCAAAATCACCAGCGAGAAAAAAAAGCCGTGTCTCACCTGTATTTCTTTGGATCGCTTGGCGATTTAACGATCTCTAAGTCCTCAAGATCTTTCTCTGCATCTCCAGCTGGTTCTCCAGAAGCCAGGGTGACTCTTGTGTCGGGTTGAAGAGGTTGTGATGGAGGCGGTTCTCCGCTCTCAGGACCGAGGTCGTGGATGGTTCCACAGGAAGCTTTGGATTTGTTTTTCTGAGGCATTTCTAAAAAAACAGAAGATTAACACAGACCAAGGTGAGATCTCTTTGGGTTTGATTAGTGCCATAATAAAGCGCATGTGAAATGTAATGTGGTTGTTTTTAAACTCTATTACAGTAAACACATATTGGAGCAGGTACTAATACACATAATGGACATGTTTAGGCACAAAACACACTTGAAACAATGAAAACACAGTTACTCTCATTGCTATATATACACTGTTATATTACTAATGTCAATAAATTGCTCGTTTTATAATAAACAACAAGAATAATTGAAGACTGGTCCAGGACACTGGTGTCCCCCTGGTATAACTGCACTGTCATCCATCACAGCTGAACCCTAGCTAGTTCTTCTCCTAATGTTCATGCTAGCATGCTAAAGAAAACACGTCTCTAGTGTACGTTTATCTTAAATACAAGTAACAAATATATTTATAAAAACAAGATAAAGACGATAAATATTAGTTTAAAGGTGTAACATGCGTCTTATTTACCGCTAAGAAGCAAAGAATCTACGCAAGTTCCTCTTTTCACGTCTCACGCTACTGTACGTACGCCGAGTCCCAAATCACAACAAACCCTTACGTAGGTTCACTACGTAGTGCGGATAAATAACGGATCAGGTTACCTGCCTACTCTATTAGAGTAGGGGGGGAGTCCGTGTTCAGTCCTGCGACGATGGTGTAATATGGAGCAATCTGATTGGTCAATCGATTTGAGAGACAAAAATAAGCGATTTTGTGATTGGTTCATGCGAAGGAAAAATAAATAAATAAATAAATAAATAAATAAGGCTGCAAGAGCGACCACAGGAATTAGCAAGAACTTGTGTGGCTGCTGTAATGAATTAATAAATCAATTTAGATTATTAAATTAATCATAAAATTAAAAAATTAAATTAATTATTTATTTTAATAATTAATTTAATAATCTAAATTGATTTATTAATTTATTATTATTATAATAATATATTATTATTTATTATTTATACATTTATTTAAGTGTTTAATTGTTAAATTAATTAAACAATTAAACACTTAAATAAATGTCCACTTGTGTGGCTGCTGTAATTAATTAATAAATCAATTTAATTATTTATTTAATTGATCTTCTTCTTCTTCTTCTTCTTCTTCTTCTTTCGGCTGCTCCCATTAGGGGTCGCCACAGCGGATCATCCGTTTCCATACCACCCTGTCCTCTACATCTGCCTCTTTCACACCAACTACCTGCATGTCTTCCCTCACCACATCCATGAACCTCCTCCTTGGCCTTCCTCTTTTCCTCCTACCTGGTGGCTCCATCTTCAGCATTCTTCTACCAATATAATTCATGTCCCTTCTCTGCACATGTCCAAACCATCTCAATCTCGCCTCCCTCACCTTGTCACCAAAACATCCTACATGCGCTGTCCCTCTAATAAACTCATTTCTAATCTTGTCCATCCTCGTCACTCCCAACGAAAACCTTAACATCTTCAGTTCTGCTACCTCCAGCTCTGCCTCCTGACTTTTACTCAATGCCACTGTCTCTAATCCATACAACATCGCAGGTCTCACCACAGTCCTATAAACTTTCCCTTTCATTCTTGCAGATACCCTACTATCACAAATCACTCCTGTCACTCTTCTCCACCCACTCCACCCTGCCTGCACTCTTTTCTTTACTTCTCTAACACACTCTCCATTACTTTGCACTGTTGACCCCAGGTACCTGAACTCCTCCACCTTCTTCACCTCTTTTCCTGCAACCGCATCACTCCACTGCCCTCCCTCTCATTCACACACATGTACTCTGTCTTACTCCTACTGACTTTCATTCCCCTTCTCTCCAGCGCATATCTCCACCTCTCCAGGCTCTTCTCAACCTGCTCTCTACTCTCACCACAAATCACAATATCATCTGCAAACATCATAGTCCAGGAGACTCCTGTCTGACCTCGTCCGTCAACCTGTCCATCACCACTGCAAACAGGAAAGGGCTCAGGGCCGATCCTTGATGCAGTCCAACCTTCACCCTGAACCAGTCTGTCATACCTACTGCACACTTCACTGCCGTCACACTGTCCTCATACATGTCCTTCACCACCCTCACATACTTCTCTGACACACCTGACTTCCTCATACAATACCACAACTCCTCTCTTGGCACTCTGTCATACGCTTTCTCTAAATCCACAAATACACAATGCAATTCCTTCTGTCCTTCTCTATACTTCTCCATCAACATCCTCAAAGCAAATAAGGCATCTGTGGTGCTCTTCCTCGGCATGAAACCATACTGTTGCTCACAGATGGTCACCTCTTCTCTCAGCCTGGCTTCCACTACTCTTTCCCATAACTTCATGGTGTGACTGATCAACTTAATTCCCCTGTAGTTACTGCAGGTCTGCACATCTCCTTATGCTTAAAGATCGGTACCAGCACACTCCTTCTCCATTCCTCAGGCATCCTCTCCCCTTCCAGAATCCTGTTAAACAATCTGGTTAAAAACTCCACTGCCATCTCTCCTAAACATCTCACGCTTCTACCGGTATGTCATCTGGTCCAACCGACTTTCCATTCTTCATCCTCTTAATCGCTGCTCTCACTTCCTCCTTACTAATCCTATCTACATCCTGCTTCACCAACTCCACATCATCCAACCTTCTCTCTCTGTGATTTTCCTCATTCATCAGCTGCTCAAAATACTCCCTCCACCTTCTCAACACACTCTCCTCACTAGTCAACACATTTCCCTCTCCATCCTTTATTGCTCTAACTTGCAGTACATCCTTCCCAGCTCGGTCCCTCTGCCTGGCCAATCGGTATAAATCCTTTTCTCCTTCCTTAGTGTCCAACCTCTTATACAGCTCCTCATATGCCTTTTCCTTGGCTTTCGCCACATCTCTCTTTACCTGCTGCCGAATCTCCTTGTAATCCTGCCTACTTTTCTCATCACTCTGTCGATCCCACTTCTGTTTTGCCAACCTCTTTCCCTAATGCTCTCCTGCACTTCCTCATTCCACCACCACGTCTCCTTGTCTTGCTTTCTATTTCCAGATGTCACACCAAGTACTTTTCTAGCTGCCTCCCTCATCACTCCTGCAGTAGTTGCCCAATCATCCGGCACCTCTTCACCACCACCAAGCCCCTGTCTGACCTCTTCCCTGAACCTCACACTACACTCTTCCTCCTTCAGTTTCCACCATCTTATTCTTCTTTCAATCCTTACTTTCCTCCTCTTCTTCTTCGCCTCCAAAACCATCCTACAGACCACCATCCGATGCTGTCTAGCTACACTGTCCCCGCCAACACCTTACAGTCTCAATCTCCTTCAGGTTGCATCTCCTGCATAGCACATAGTCCACCTGTGTGCACCTTCCTCCACTCTTATCGTCACCCTATGATCCTCCTTCTTCTTAAAATACGTGTTCACCACTGCCATTTCCATCCTTTTAGCAAAATCTACCACCATCTGCCCTTCCACATTCCTCTCCTTAAAACCATACCTACCCATCACCTCCTCATCACCTCTGTTCCCTTCACCTACATGCCCATTAAAGTCTGCCCCAATCACCAATCGTTCTTTCCTAGGTACACCATCTACCACTTCATCTAATTCACTCCAGAATCTTTCCTTTTCCTCCATCTCACAGCCAACTTGTGGAGCATAGGCACTGATGACATTTATCATCATCCTTCAACTTCCACCTTCACGATCATCACCCTATCAGAAACTCTCTTCACCTCTACTACACTCTTACTGTACTCTTCCTTCAGAATCACCCCTACACCATTTCTCTTCCCATCCACACCATGATAAAACAGTTTAAACCCACCTCCAATGTTCCTGGCCTTACTCCCTTTCCACTTGGTCTCCTGAACACACAGCATATCTACCTTTCTCCTCTCCATCATATCAGCTACCTCTCTCCCTTTACCCGTCATAGTACCAACATTTAAAGTACCAACCCGAACCTTTACTCTCCTACACTGCTCCTTTCCCTGCCGTCTCTGTAGACGTCTTCCTCCTCTCCTTCTCCTCCTTGACCAACAGTAGCCCAATTTCCACGGTACCCTGTCGGCTAACGATACCTGTGGCGGTCGTTGTTAACCCGGGCCTCGACCGATCCGGTATGAAATTCTCCTTTGTGATCCGCATATTTGATTTGGCACATGTTTTACGCTGGATGCCCTTCCTAACGCAACCCTCCCCATTTACCCGGGCTTGGGACCGGCACTAAGAGTGCACTGGCTTGTGCCCCCCTAATGGCTGGGTTATTTATTTAATTGATCATTTAATTAATTATTAAGTTAACTATTTGATTAATGATTAAATTCATAATTAAATTTACCATTTAATTAATTAATTAAATAAATAATTACATAATTAAACACATAAATACATAAGTGTCCTAAGTGTAAGCGAATAAACAAATCATCAAACAAATGCATAAACAAACAATAAAAACCCGAATGAATACATTAATTATTTAATTACTCAAGTAATAAGTCCTGATGAGGTTAAGATCCACTACCTTATTAACACAGATAGATAGATAGATAGATAGATAGATAGATAGATAGATAGATAGATAGATAGATAGATGGATAGATCATTAATTTACATTTAATTATGCAATATTATTTTGACCGAAATGTATTAATTTATTAATGTATTTGTGCATTATTTATTATTTGGTTGTTCAAACATATTTTAAGGATTTCTTTTTTGTTGTTGTTCTTCATACCCATGACCCAAACCCCCACAATAATAAGTTGCATAAAATTTGTGACAAAATGTAAAAAAGAATCACAACAAAATGGCAAAAATATTTTCAATACTAATCACGAACCACAATTGGACATAACAATTAAAAAAAGTATAATAATCATTTAGGAATACAGGCTTCTGACAGATATTCCATTGGTGTTCTTTTTTATTAAATGTTTTTATTATTCTGCAAATAATACAGCAGCAATTTCAGTTATTCGAGTTCTTCTGATCCCCACCCGTTAATGCTGTGGGACGTCTGAAGCGTGACAGTTCCTGTTGTCTCTTACACTACAGCAGCTATGAACTTTCATTTAATTACAGAGTCTTGATGTTTCCAGATCATGTTCTCCTGCAGGTGGACACTTGAGATAAAATGAGATGGTAAAATGAGAATTTATTAGTTACTGTTTATTAGTTTATCCCTAATAAACGAGCGAGTGGTGAAGAAGGAAAAACTCCCTGAGATGGTATGAGGAAGAAGCCTAGTAAGAAACCAGACTCAAAAGGAAACCCATCCTCATTAGCAACTGTTTGGGATTGTAGTAGACTCCTTGTATTATTGCATTAAACATCTCCTGGGCTTCAGCACCTTTCTTAGCGTGTTCACATGTGTCCACAGCTGGCATACAATCTTCCAGATGTTGAAAAGATCTTCATTATGTCCCTTTGTGTTTTAATGTTTTGTATTTGGTATAAAAAACGCAGAGGTTCACCTCCAGTCACTTCTGTGTGGAAAGCTGCTTTGTCATGATGTGGGATGATGTGATCTTACAACCTTGTATTTCTGATTCATCAAACCAGAGCACTGTCGAAAGCAAGCACACGAGGCAAGAAGACACTTTAAACTTTAATAATTATCATTTTATATAATAATTTATATAATCATTTTACATTTATCCAAGGATTTCCAGGATGCCATTGATCCTCTTGTTGAGTCACGTTATAGTAACATACGGTACATGGTGTGTTTTTATGATGTAATAAAAGGCAATATAATACGGTGGGATACTTTTATTGTTACAAATTGCATCTAAAACCAACTTCGACAATGATCTGTACAATCACTCTATATCCTTGTGCAATTTTTTTTTCTAGCAGGAAGAAAAAAAAAGATCACTGACAGCAAAAAAGTTACAGTACGTCTATATGTTCCTCTCCGATTAGAGCATAAAAATAAAAATCTACTCCGCAAAGACCAGCTCGATAGCTATTTACGACATCGTAATCATAAAGATCTCATGTAAAATAAACTCCATGACATTATTCGTAAAATGCGTACATCACTTGTTCGAAAAACTCAAATGCATGTGACACGTGAGGAACGGCACGAAAAGGATTTTGCTACGTTTCTGAAATTAGAAATCAGTCGTGGCACAAGATTTACAATATAATCACACGTACTGCCGATGACTAAATATTTTTTCCCGAACGTGTCGTCACCGTCAATGAAGTGGAAAAATGTGCAGCAACAACCTGAATGTCACCTTACGACTGAATACGGTCAGTACACACGCACACGCTCATACACACACACACACACACACACACACTCACACACACTCACACACACAAGAACATTCAAATATATTGTTTTATATATTTATATATATTCCACAAGAAAATACTCACTTTTAGGCAAGAGAATATGTAAGGATTGGAGTACATGCAGGTACTAATCTACCTTTTATATATATTTATATATATATATATATATATATATATATATATATATATATATATATATATATATATACAGTACAGAACAAAAGTTTGGACACACCTTCTCATTCAAAGAGTTTTCTTTATTTTAATGACTATGAAAATTTAGTCACACTGAAGGCATCAAGGGCTATTTGACCAAGAAGGAGAGTGATGGGGTGCTGCGCCAGATGACCTGGCCTCCACAGTCACCGGACCTGAACCCAATCGAGATGGTTTAGGGGTGAGCTGGACCGCAGAGTGAAGGCAAAGGGCCAACAAGTGCCAAGCATCTCTCGGGAACTCCTTCAAGACTGTTGGAAGACCATTTCAGGTGACTACCTCTTGAAGCTCATCAAGAGAATGCCAAGAGTGTGCAAAGCAGTAATCAAAGCAAAAGGTGGCTACTTTGAAGAACCTAGAATATGACATTTTTCAGTTGTTTCACACTTTTTTGTTATGTATATAATTCCATATATAATTCCACATGTGTTCATTCATAGTTTTGATGCCTTCAGTGTGAATCTACAATTTTCATAGTCATGAAAATAAAAAAACTCTTTGAATGAGAAGGTGTGTCCAAACTTTTGGTCTGTACTGTATAGTGATATATTGAACAGCTGCAAAGTGCTTTATATGTCTAAAACCCTCACATTTTATATTGTGCCCATTATATATTTATTCAAATGAACCTACGGTGATATTTTATTGCCAAAAATAGAGAGCACATTAGCTTTAGTAGCCATTTTCACGTGTAGGCTAAAACTTTTTCAGTTGCTTTGGATCGTTTCTCAGATCTGAAATGTCTCATATTTCTTTACACTGTATTGATGATGCAATTATCCATATCGACTATCAATACCTGAGCATGGGAAGGTAAAACAAAATGTGGAAAAATGAATAGTGTGAGATGGTTTCATTCTTCCTGAATGTCCCTCATCTCCCTGTGTTACAGTTCTTTATTTCTCATTTGCTTTGGGAGCGTTTCTCAGATCAGAAATGAAATTCTCAAAACGACTTGTTCAACATCCACGTCGTGTCGTCACTTTTCTCTTCGATCGAATGGCGAACGCTTTTGTACATTTATTTAATTGATTGATTTCCTACATTATCAATTGTTTCTGTTCATGTTGATCAAAATATATTATACTGCTTTCACCTGAATAGTTTTAACCCACAAAACATCTCGGCATCAGTTCATTGTATAAGTCATTGAATGCAAAATGGTTAAACCAGATGTCTACCTTTTTATTTGTAAATGCGTCACTAATGAAGGCGAGTGAAGGCATCAGATCAACCAGTGATCGAGTAGTTCTCTAAAAGAGGTCAAATCTCGTGAACCTTCCATTGGTGATGGAGCAAAACCCAGAATTACAATTTCTAAACATTGAGGAACAACTAGGAAATGAACGAACACTAGTACAGTACAGTAAAAGTGTGAATCCAATCAATATAAATCAAATGTGCAATCAAATAAATATGTGTGCTGCTGAAATTCGTAGACGACGTACAGAAGAAATTCAGACTTTCAATCATTGCAATTCAGTTTACATCAGGAAACACTGATACTGTGCGTCATACTGACAGCATGAACAACCATTTTCACGATCTTGTCTGTAATCAATGAACAAACGATTCGTTATTCTGATGGCAACGAGATGTTCATCGACACAAATACTTACTTTTGAGAGATGAACTAAGGATTTGGAAAAACGTACAGGTTTTTTTTTAAGAAATCCAGTGTGTTGTGCTGTTTGTTCTCAAAAACGCAAATATCAAGGATGATTTGAGAAACACTCCAAAGCAGCTGAGAGAAACTGTAACCGTTTTCACAATGATGGTGAAGATGTGCTTCCTTTGAGACACATGTGGTCATGAAGTCTATTTCCATCTACTGAACGTCTGCACACATGCCCTTTTATCCATACATGAACTCGCAGATGCTCATAACTCATGTGGTCTGTCAGAATCCTGACCATGGATGGCTGGCATTATATATTTATATCTCCAGACAAGAAGTTGAGCACTTTTTTTTTTGTTGTTGTCTCATTCCACCAAGCAAGTCCGATTTGAGTCAGGATTCGGAATGCAAAATTCCAGGAATTTATGTGGATTAATGGAAATAAACTGGGAATTTACAAAATGCAGGTCAACCAATAACAGGGAACTAGAATGTAATTGGAAAAGAAATTTTGGATTAAACAACCAAATTGGTTGAAAGCAATTGCAATTTCTACCTGCACATTCATCAATCACATGCACACTTACTGCAGGGCGACTGAGGCCACGCCCACTACATACACTGTGCGATCACATAACACGCACCATTTCTTGAATCCTGCACGTGAATAACAAACATTAGACAAATCCACGTTTAAAAGCTGTTGTGCAACAAAATTATATTATAATTAAATTGCCATTTTTAAAAATCTGTATTAGTTAACATGCATGTCAGCTAATGACGGGAAACATTTTTTGTTTATGTATATATTTATCCCCCAAATGTTTTAATTATTCCAGTAAATTCCCATAAAATCCTATTTAAGTTACTAAAAGTTCCCATGGAAAGTTTCCAGAAATTTACTGGACATTTTCCGCCTCTTTGCAACCCTGGTGCGGATACCTATTTTTTGGTATGACAACAAAATAATAGACTTGTAATAGTGATAACGTAGCGAAACTTCGTGCTCTTGACTTTTGGCAGTGAAATAACCCATTTAAGGACCCACCAAGCAGCGTTTCTGCAGAGTAATTAAATCCACCCTGAAAGCAACAAACCATTATTGTGCATAATATATAACTTTTTATGGCCACATCGTCTGAGTTGTCAAACTTGTGCTCGTTCACTGAGCAACAGTTGAGAAAAAAAATCTTTTATAAAGCAGAGAAATTGTGTTAGGTGATCTATAAAGCACCTGCTGAGGTCTGATTCATGTGGCTCATGTGGCTCACACTATATTTCCAAAAGTATTGGGACACCTGACCTTTCCTGCTATATGTCGTTCTTTTTTTCCCAATCTGTTTACCACCTCAACTGTAGGAAAAGTAGGACGTCTTTATAATTACAATTTTGCATTCACTTGAACCTGAAAACCCAAACCTGTTGGTTTACATGCTTTGGAGATGAAGATCTTGAGTGGCCTGCTATAGAGCTTTGATCTCATTCCTACTGAACACCTTTGGGGTGATTTGGAACGCTTGCTCCACCCCAGTCCTTCTCACCTCACCTACATCAGTACCGTAACACCCTTGTGGCTAATGAACACAAATATTCATAAGCACACTCCAAAATCTGGTGGAACATCTACCTAGAAGAGTGGAGGAAATTTTAAGAGTAAATTGGCACTAAATGTGGAATGCAATGCTCCAAATATACACATACCATACGTACTTATGACCAGGTGACCCAATACTTTTGGAAATATGGTGTCTCTTGTCTGGCAGTGAACATATGCTTTTTTTGTGCTTTGCTGGAGTCCCTGCTTTGACCTCTCTCTGACCTTTAGTTAGAGGTGTAATTAAAGTGACAGTATCGCAGTAACATTAAACTGTATATGTAACACTACTACATGTAAGGAGTTTGGAAGGGGAAAAAAAGGTGAAGGAAATGGAAAGCAGATGATAAAGACAGGATCGGGACAAATGTCTAGCATGTGTGTGTGGCCAGAGTGAGCAGGCTAAATCAGCAGCAGTTCTGCGGTAGCTGCGTCGGCTTGTCGCTAAGCCGAGTGCTCTTGGCTCCACTGACCACAGACGGGTCGACGTCCACTCGCTCGGACATCTTCACGCAGATGATGTCCACCAGGCGTTCGAACACCTGCCTGACGTTGATGTTTTCCTTGGCGCTCACCTCGTAGTACTCGAAGCCTGTTCAAATGTTCAAATAATCATCTCCACAGACTCTTGAATAGACATCAGTGTTAAAGCGGTTGTTCTACTCACCTAGTTGATCAGCCAAGTGCTTGCCTTTCTCCACAGGTATCACTCTCTCGTCAGCCATGTCACATTTATTTCCTACCAAAATAACTTGAGCATTGTCCCATGAGTAGGTCTTTATCTGGGTTGCCCTGAAACATGATACATTTATAGTGAGTGGAGTGAAATTGTATTAACGGAGTACTGGCTGATTTAATCTTCGATGTTTCTTATTGCGATAAATGAGGACACGATATTTCAGTTTTTAAAATAATAATTCGGTGCTTTATTACAGCGTTTTGGGGTGGGGTCCACAAAGTACGCCTCAACATTTGGAACGGCCGTCTGAACGGTGCCAGAGACATATACTGAAATTTGTGTAAATATACAGTATGTTTTATCAGTATGTACAGTATGTCATATCTATACGTAAATGTTTTGATTTCAATAACACTGAATATGAAAAATATCATTGATTAATTTATATACTATATATACTATACTATACTATACTATACTATACAATACAATAGAATAGCCTTTTATTTGTCACATATACCTTACAGCACAGTGAAATTTGTTCTTCGCATATCCCAGCTTGCTTGGAAGCTGGGGTCAGAGCGCAGGGTCGGCCATAATACAGCGCCCCTGAAGCAAAGAGTGTTAAGGGCCTTGCTCAGGGGCCCAAGAGTGGCAGCCTGGCGATACCGGGGCTTGAACCCCCGACCTTCTGATCAATAACCCAGCACCTTCACCACTGAGCTACCACTCCCCTAGTACTGTACTATTCTATACTATACTATATTATACTATACAGTGGTACCTCGACATACGAGTGCCCTAACATACGAGTTTTTTGAGATACGAGCGGTCACTCTGTCGATTTTTTGCTTTGATACGCGAGCAAAAACTTGAGATACGAGCTCGAGACGCCGCTGCTAGTTAGCAAATCAGAGCCAGAAAGCGAAGATTGTGACGAAAATTAAGATAAGCAAAGAAGAGAAAGTAAAATTTTTAAGTTTTGGGATACGTAGTGTGCAGGAGTGATAGTAAAAAAACGAGTTTTCCCTCCGCCTCTGCTAATCGCCTCTGGGTGGCATTTTGGGGGCTGGAACGGATTAATGGCATTTCAATTAATTTCAGTGGCGAAATTTGCTTTGAAATACAAGCAATTTGACATACAAGCAAGGATACGGAACGAATTAAACTTGTATGTCGAGGTACCACTGTATTCACAATTTATTTAAAATATGTGAAATTCCCAAAGCAACTTTACTGAGATTTGCATGTTATAATATTTTAATATATATGTCAGTGTCTCAGTGGTTAAGTCTCTGGGTTAACAATTATAAGGTTAGGGGATCAGGCCACAGCACTACCAAGCTGCCACTGTTGGGCCCTTGAGCAACACCCATAACCCGGTCTGCTGTATCATGGCTGGCACTGTACTCTAATCTGGACTTCCTAGAATGTGAAGAATTTCGCATTTTACAGAATTTTAGAGTGTGTATGTGACAAAAAATAGCTTCTTCTTCATTCATCCTGACTACTATTGCTACGGGGTGCCGTACAATGGCTGACCCTAGTTAGACAAGCGCTGGTTCTGGGTCACTTAGTGTAAAGGTTGGAGTTTCAAGCCCCAGTATTGCTGCCACTCTGGGGAGCATGGCCAATGACCCTCTGTGCTCCAGGGGCGCTGTATCGTGTCTAATCCCAGCTCCTAACATTTACATTTATGACATTTGTCAGACAACCTCATCCTCTGACTTACAACTGAGCAGGGGAGGGTTAAGGTCCTTGCTCAAGGGCCCAGGTGGTGTTGGGATTTGAACTTGTGACCTTCCAATCCAAAGTCCAATGCCTTAACCACTGAGCTACCACCTCCTAACATCATAGGTATATGCAAACTAAGAGGTCACTGTACTTGAATGTACATGTAACAAGCATAAAGCACCTTTAACCTTAAAAGTTAAGTCCTATAAGTCCCTAATGTGGACATGAGGGAACCCATGAACCCAAAATGAGGTGGAACCCATCCTCACCAAAAGAGAATTCATACTGTATATAGTTTTATATATTTATAGTTAAAGATTAAATTAAATAGATGATGAACTCGAGCAAGAATAAAAGACTTTATGTAGTCCTGTGTATAGGTTTGTGTGCTTGTTTTGCATTATCATGTGTTCATTTCTGTTGTTTTATGTAGCACCATGGTCTTGGAGGAACGCTCTTTCTGATTGGAAGTTTGTGTACCGCAAAGCTGGACCCTTGTACAAGGCCCTGAACCCTCTGTGCTCCATTGGCACTGTATCATGACTGATCCTGCATTCTGACGCCAGCTTCCTAAAATTGCTGGGATATGCAAAGAAAGAATTTTACTGTGCTGTAAAAGTTTCTTTTTTTTCTTTCTTTCTTTTTCAAGGTGTACTGTACTGGATATGATTGAAATAACAATAAAAGCCACTTCAAGTGACTTGACTTGAACATTAGTAATGGCATATAGAGCTGAAAAAATATGAACTAACTGAGTCCAAGTCTTTCCCTGAACCTGGCATGTCCCTTAAACTGTTGTTAATTTCCACTACTCCAGCAGAGCTTCATGAAGAGCCTATTACATCGCTGCTAAATTAAGTTAGGTGTTTCCTGGAGCAAAACGTGCTGACAGACGTTCCCTTTTCTTGGATAACAAGGTAGACTTTTGAATGACTAGAGCTCGGAGAAGAACTCACCAGTCCTGAACGGCATTATAAGACTCCTCGTTGGTGATGTCATACATGAGAATGAAGCCCATTGCTCCTCTGTAGTAAGCTGTGGTGATAGTCCTGTAACGCTCCTGACCTGCTGTATCCTGCACAGTACAACAACAGAATAAACATTTCAATCAAGACCGGATGGACAAAACTATTGAAATACCTGAATTTTCCAGCCATGTCTGTTGGAGGCACCTCATTGTATAAGATGTCTTAGGAGGCTCAGGAAAATAAAATTTTTCCTTCACTTGAACTAGGAGACCTAAACACAAATCTCCAACTCCAACTCCATGAAGATTATTTACATGGGTTGGAAGTCTGTAGAAGATCCCCTGCTATAGATCTCTGACCTCAACCCTATTAAACATTAATGTGAAATGCCTGTTTATGCACTCATTCGTTTTCTTTACACCACAACACTAACTAATTATTCTGGATTCGCTTTGAATCACTGCGGCTCTTTCTGTAGTTACAGCTGCGAAGCAAATCACAGGTTTATATGAATAACACGTTGTTGCTATAGTAACAGCTCATTCACAGGGACTTACATGGCTGTGCACCACATGCATCTCAGCCAGTTATAAATAACACAGGGGGCTACTACGTGATCTAAACGAATGAAAAAAACGTGCTCACATGTAACCAAAAACAAAATTCGGACTCGGACAGGTTGGAAAACCAAACGAAAATCATACAGAAGTCCCAAACACAAAAATGTAGAAAAGCAAAATAGTAGCCACAGAGGGTCCCACAAATCGAACACAAAAGCAAAGAAAAACTCAAAAGGGATAACCAGAAATACTCTTAAAAAAAAACAGGAATTGTTACAAACAAATCTTTTTAACTGTGGCAAAAATACTAAAAAGAAAAAAGGTCTTCAAAGGAAATAGCGAAGCAAAAAGACAATCCAAAAAACACAGGGTAGACGACATGGGAAACCAAACGCTGGGAAACGGACCACACGACTTTAACAAACATGCAAAGAAACTGAGCCAAAAGGGGAACTCAGGCCATGTCCATTAGGGGGCGCACATCTCCATAACTGAGGCGGATGAGATTTGCATCTCGATGCATAGCCAATGATACGATACATTAAAGATACATATAAAGCAGCTACCAATGAGATGCGATTCGCCCCTATTTACGATGCAGTGCGATCCGATTTTGATTCGATTCAACGCTATGCAACACGATGCAATAGAACAAATACGATGCTGTGCAATTCAATGTGGTACAATCAGTCCACGTTTATTTCTTTGATTCAGACAGAAGCAAATCATCAATTTACCTAATTGCCTTCTGACTTCTAACGTGTGGCCTCTTTTCAAACACGCCTTTGTAGTGCAAAAAAGAGAAGAAAAACAGATTGAAAAAAAACAGACGTTCTTTTCCTGTTGTGTCTGCCGGAAGTTACAGCTCTGCCTCTGCCATGTTAATCTGTATTCTATGTGACTCTTAGGACACGCCCCGGTCTCCGTAGCGTTGCGATGCGCTCGAGAAACAGTTTATCGTGGAGAAATCAATTTAAATACTGGTCACAAATTATTGGCCACTTTCTGGATAATAAAATCGCATCTCCTAATAATTATATATAAATAAATCAGTTTTGTAACGATGCAAATATGTTAAAAATGATGCATTGCGATACAAACGCTAAATTGTGTCCAATGAAAATATTTTTTATTCGATGCATCACATCGTTAACTTTTATGCCGATGCACCGACTTGAATTGCTGAATCTTGCCAACCCTAATATCCACGTTAATACGTTTTTGTTTGAAAACGCATATTTTTCTATTCATTTAGGCTTTCGAAAAACGCTGACGCACGCCTTTTTAGTCAGGTGAGGCACTCATGACCAATTCAGCTGAGACAATGTATGGGATTGCTGCGACATTTCGAAAAGCCGTAATGTAAATAAACTAGATTTACTAGATCTTAGTGCTGCATTCGACACTATAGACCATGATCTCCTCCTAGATCGCTTACAAAATTACATCGGCATTCAGGGACAGGCATTAAGCTGGTTTAAATCCTACCTGTCCGATCGTTACCATTTCGTAGATTTGAATGGAGAGCTATCCAGGCTAATGCAAGTAAATTATGGCGTGCCGCAAGGTTCAGTTCTAGGACCCCTGCTCTTCACAATATACATGCTTCCGTTAGGAAATATTATTAGAAGGCATGGAATTAGCTTCCATTGTTATGCTGATGATACTCAGCTATATATTTCATCTAAACCAGGCGATACAGCTCAATTAACCCGGATGACTGAGTGTGTTAAGGAACTAAGAGATTGGATGACCCATAACTTTCTACTTTTAAATTCTGATAAGACTGAGATTTTGCTCATCGCCCAAAACTGGTATACAGACGCCCAGCATCTCAACCTGCATTTAGACGGATGTTCTGTAACCACTAGTTCAACGGTAAAAGACCTGGGTGTTATTTTAGACAGCGACTTGTCTTTCAAAAATCACATCAATCAGGTTACAAAACAGCCTTCTTTCACCTTAGAAATATTTCTAAGCTAAGAAATATGTTGTCTATATCCGATGCAGAGAAGCTCGTCCATGCTTATGACCTCCAGAATAGACTACTGTAATGCGTTACTAGGTGGATGTCCTGCTTCATTAATAAACAAGCTTCAGTTAGTCCAGAATGCAGCAGCCAGAGTTCTTACAAGGTCAAAAAATATGATCACATAACCCCGATCTTATCGTCCCTACATTGGCTTCCTGTTAAGTTTCAATAGACTACAAACTATTACTTCTCACTTATAAAGCACTAAATGGTTTGGCTCCGTGTATCTATCCAGTCTTTTAACACGCTACAATCCGCCACGCCCCTGAGATCTCAAAACTCTGGGCTTCTAGTAGTTCCTAGAATAGCAAAGTCCACTAAAGGTGGTAGAGCATTTTCACATTTAGCTCCTAAACTCTGGAATAGTCTTCCTGACGGTGTTCGGGGCTCAGACACACTCACCCAATTTAAGTGTAGATTAAAACGTATCTTTTAGCAAAGCCTACACATAACACACATCACATCATAACCTTGTGCTCCAGAACATCTGATCACATGCACATTATCAACTTGTGCTGTTAATATCATGAACAGCAGCTACGCTAATTCCTCTCCACTGCTTCTCTTTCTCTCCCCATCCCGAGGCATCCTGAGGTTGCTCCAGCTCCAGTCACCTCCCACCTCGTGATGATTACGGACCTTTAAAGAAGTAGATGCCGAACTCACAAACATCCTGAACCATCTAGAGACGTACCAGTGCCATTTGGATCCCGCTACATGTGTGGAGTTTTGACATTGGACCTCCTGGAGTGTTTAAAGGCTCTGGCATGGAGAAGCTGATGCTGGATCTGTGGTGATCACAAATGCTGAGCTTATAAAACTCGGAGCTACTAACCATATAGACTGTTTAAGACTGCAGAAAGAACATTACTTATAATCTTATACTCCAGTAATCATGTTAGTTCTCACTCTCCAGTGTTCTGTATTGTTGAAAGATTTATGATCAAACTCTTGATGTCACCCAGATGAGGATGGGTTCCCTTTGAGTCTGGTTCCTCTCAAGGTTTCTTCCTCATAACATCTAAGGGAGTTTTTCCTTGCCACAGTCGCCACGGCTTGCTCATCAGGGACAAATGCACACCATTCACCATCACTGTTGATTTGTGTAAAGCTGCTTTGAGACAATGTCTGTTGTGAAAAGCGCTATACAAATAAACTTGACTTGACTTGATAAACGGCAGGTGGAAATGAAGCAGGTCGAAGCGTCTTATGTTTTACTTGTGCGCAGTACAAAGATTAAAAATGAAGGTATGGACGCGGAGCTCTTTTTATTTATTTTTATTTATTTATTTATTTATTTTACAAAAACGCAGTCAAACTTATCCGGATTAGAGTAGAGGTCGCCTTAAATATACACACAAGGCGAATAGGATTCAGGTGAAAACAATAGGAGACTCAAGAGGGACTCACAAAGAGGCAACGGCGACATCTGGTGGTTGTAAAGAGAAAACGCAGGTAGAAGAGAAGATACAGGGTGGAAACATGATCTGATCAGGAATATATATTTTTACAGAAACATTACACATCTACAAAGAGGCTCATTTATGAGACGAAAGTCTGCGCCATCGTCTGCGTCATCCTTTCCCCCATCAGCAACTTTGCAGCTGGCTGATGAAGAGCTATTTTTACCATCTCTCTCACTCCTGTTCAATCAGCCATGATTACAGCTCTCTTAGCACCGAACGCCAATTTACTTCTATCCTCAGCCTTAAGCGTGTGTTTACTCTCCGATACCCTCCTCCCTCCTCCTTCCTTCCCTCCACACCAAGGAGCAGCTTTAATTGGCTCTGAGCATCATTTTGTCGTGTGCTGCTGTACTGCTGCTATGACAACCAGCATTGATGATGCAAGCAGAAGGAGGCTTTTGCCTGGGTTTTTTTTATTCTCTTGAATAAAACACCAATTCCATTGACAGTCTGGTACAAGGATGTGACTTTGAAAAGGAGGATGCTGGAGACACGCATCCATGTGTTCCCAGAATAGACCTTTGCACCAAAGGGTGCAGAATGAAGATCTGGCTTGAGGTCCATACTCTCTTCGCATTAAATCCCATTTGTTTGGAGCAAGACTGTAAATTCACATTGCATATATATATTTTTTATAATTATCTATGCACAGGACAAAAACTAGAAATGTAAAAACGAGTTATGAGAATGAATTCATATATTCAGGTTATCCACATACCAACATGTAATATCCCGATCCTGGTGCTGGTGCTGGTACTCACCCAGATTTGGAGCTTGACCCTCTTTTCATTGCGATAAACCGTTTTCACTTTGAAGTCAATGCCAACGGTGCTGACAAACGAGTTGCTGAACGAATCATCCGCATATCGAAACAGGAAGCTGGTTTTGCCCACACTGCTGTTGCCTATAATCAGGAGCTTGAACATGTAGTCGAAGTTCTGGTCGGAACCATCTCTTTGTCCGAGGCGGTGGTCTGCTTTTGCCATCTGCAAACGCACAGATCCAGATGTACACAGGAGTCCAGATGTTGCTCTGTGGCTGTGACAATGATTCCTACAGACTACCAAACGTTTCAGTTCAAGACAGGCTGAAGGGGGATGAGGAGACAGGCTTGGTCTGGCTTTGTAAAGTACACAACGATCAGCATTTAACACGTCTCTCACGTCTAGATGATATGGGATGATATGCATTTCACAGTTCAGTGTATTTTCACTGCAGCAGCTCAGATACTATTATGAATAAAAGAAGAGATTTTCTAAGATGACATCTTGGATTATTATAATAGGCGTTATAAATAATAAGGTGTAAACAATAGGCAGGTGAGAAAAGATCTCTCTCTCTCTCACACACACACACACACACACACACACACACACACACACACTGAACGACGACGTGCACAAATGTCCTGCGTGTAGAAATCATGCACGTCTGATCCTGCACTCTGGGTTAATTAATTAATGGTGATATGATAAAGATGCTCTCGTACCTCGAGTGTGTGAGCTGCTCTCTCTCTCTCTGTCTCTCTGTCTCTCTCTCTCTCTATCCGTCCTTTCGTCTCGGTGGGGGCAAAACTGCACTGATCAGAGACGAACCGATTTGGACGAATCGATTCGTTTCCGGCTGAGATATTTTGAATGGGTGGAGTGAACCGATTCCTGATCGGTTATATATACATATATATATATATATAGAGAGAGAGAGAGAGAGAGAGAGAGAGAGAGAGAGAGAGAGAGTGAGTTTGGGGGCAATTACTTTTATTCAATAGGGACAGCTTTTTTCCAAGTAATAAATAAAATCATTCTTTTAAAAAATGCATTTTGTATTTACTCAGGTTATCTATATTAATCATTTAAATTTATAATAATAAAAAAAATTATATATATATATATATATATATATATATATATATATATATATATATATATATATATATATAAGAAAATAAATAAATTATAGTGTGTGTGTGTGTTTATGTATTAATTAAATTATTGGAATGCATATATATATATATATATATATATATATATATATATATATATATATATATATATATATATATATATATTGCCAGTTATTGCCACTCAATTGCAGTTGTTCCTGCATTTTGTATTTCCTCGGGTTATCTCTGTGTAATAAAAATATTTGCTTGATGATTTGAATAATTTATGTGTAACAAATATGAAAATAAAAAAATCTATATTTATATCTCTAAGGCTCATCAAGTCCCAAACAGCATTCACTGCCAAAAATCAAACGAATCGAACGAATCAAATGACTCGCGCTCGACAATGCAAACAGGTAGTTCAAAAGAATCGAATCTGTCAAGTGAGTCATAAATTCCTCCATCACTATTGTACAGAGCGAACCTTGGTGGTAATTGCATTTGTTTATTATGACAGTGATAATTCATTTTATGGATGATCCTCTTCACAATGTTAATATTAACTTTAATCACAGCTCATTCATTCTTTCAACATTTATTTTTATGAACAGCCTTGTGAGCAGTCATTAGTCATTATATGGAGCCGATTCTGTCACTGAATGATTTCAATCAAGATTTCAGTATGGGTTTCAGGGATAATTATTTAATGTAAATAATTACAACTGAAGAATCTGAGGAAGTGATCGCTACCAAGCTCTCTCTCTCTCTCTCTCTCTCTCTCTCTCCCTCCCTCCCTCCCTCCAGTGACCACTGTTCCTGCCCCTCTCCTTGGATCTGCCTGCTTCGTCCTCAACACCATGCAGTTCCTCCAAGTTTAAACAGTCGTCTGGAGTGATATCTATCACCGCAGCTAAATCCTGGGATGAACTGCATGACAAGATGAACTAGTGAAGAACATCTTTGGCAAGTTTTACAAGAGACACTGCAAAGAATTTCAGCTGAACGTTTGGAGAAACGAACTGTCTGGATGCTGAGAGCATGTAAAGCTGTTCTTCATGCCACGGGAGGATTTATTAGTGAATATAAAGTGGAACATCTGGACTTTTATAGATTTGTTTGGTGTAGAGTTTGCTGCACAGAAAAAAGGAATGTCTTTAAAACCCTAAAAGACTGTGTTTCTATGTACTGTATATATTTTGACACAATTGTTTGATTTCTGTTCTTCTTCCATTTGCACTATTGCCATTTTGTAAAATGTCATAAGCTGCTTGAAGGATTCAGAATTAAAATAATATATAAACATGTTAAATAATTCCTAAAGTCCAACAAAGCTTCTAAAGAACGACCACTTTGCTCATTTTGATTTACACCTTTGTCTTGATTAAAGAAACCATTTCTTTATGAAGAGACTGTTGGAAGCCACATTACATCACTATGAAAAGTATTATGCTTTGCCATGAGTTCTCATGAGAGCTAAAATGAATTAATACCCCACTGAGGACTTTTATACTAATAGAATTACGATTAAAACATTAATTTTCCATTTTTAAACATTAAAAACATAGCGATTTACAATAATCTCATTCATACAAGTGAGCAGTTTAGGATTAAGGGCAAAGCAGAAGGTCATTAAACTCATGACCTTCTAAACAGAAGTTCAATATTTTAACCACTAAGCTTCACCTTCCCCAGATTATATGGGTCTATCTAGGGTAAGGGCTACAAATCTATCAGATATCCATTAAAATACACTAAAATCCAACAGCAAAGCCCAGAGTCGACCACCCTCACACAAACACTATCATAAGTACATGTTCCTAACCTCAATATTGCATTAACAAAGGTATAATATTTTATAATTTGGAAAGACAAACATTAGGATTGTTACCATTCTTTATCCCGTTACCATGGTGGCAAAAATGCTGCTTTTAGTGGTCTACAGTGGTCTAATGTGCATCTCTATACAACACCTCAAACACATATACATTGATCAGACATAACATTATGAGCACCTGACTAATATTGTGTTGGTTGGTTTGTTGCTGCTGAATCAGTCGAGACCCGTCGAGCATCAACAGCATGAACTTCTTCAGCAGTTTGAGCTACAGGAGATCGTCTGTTGGATCGGACCACACGGACCAGCCTCCGCTCCTCACGTGCATCCTTGGCTGCTCGTGACCCTGTCGCAGGTTCACCACTGTTACTTCCTTGGAGCACTTTTGATTTGATGTGAAGTAATTATTACTGAAGTAAAAACTATTTATTTTTTGTCCATTTTTTTTTACTGTCACATTAAATTTGTTATACAAATATCTGTACTTGTGACTTTTACACTTCCAAATCAGACGTTAGTTTTAATCTATTTGGTGACATGATCAAATTTTTTCTTCTCTTTGTGCACCGCGTTTAATCCACTGGTGTATAATGTCCTGTCTCTCTCACACCACAGACGTAGACTAGTTTAGGAAGCTCACAATGAGCAGTCAGAAGGTAGTAAGAAGTCTGGGGGTAACGTGAATGAGACAGAGGGAGTCAGTGATGGAAACATGACTGAGAACAGAGACATTCCTGATCATCATCTTTTCCTGCTGGTGTTCCACATGGTGGATCTTCAGCCTGCATACATTCATTAGAGAACATTTGAAATTATTTTATATTAATATATTATGATGTGAGGTTCAGTTACAGCGTGACACTAAAACAGGTAGTAATAATCACTACTTTTTACTGAAGTACACGTCAGAGCCCAAACTTCTTTACTTTAACTTGAGTAAAAAAGTGCAGTCAGAACTTCACCTTTTACCAGAGTCTTTTAACACATCAGTATCTGCACTTCTACTCCAGTGAAGGATGTGTGGACATCTCTGCTGCAGGAAATACAAGAGCTGCAGTTTTGGAGATGCTCTGACCCAGTCGTCTCGCACTTCATTTGTCCTCCTTCTGACATCAACTTTGAGGACAAAATTTTCACGTGCCGCCTAATAAATATATCCACCTACGAATGGGTGCAATGATAATCAGCGATATTCACGTTTGGTGTACACACACACACAATATATACAGTACAGACCAAAAGTTTGGACACACCTTCTCATTCAAAGACTTTTCTTTATTTTCATGACTATGAAAATTGTAGATTCACACTGAAGGCATCAAAACTATGAATTAACACATGTGGAATTATATATGGAATTATATACATAACAAAAAAGTGTGAAACAACTGAAAAATGTCATATTCTAGGTTCTTCAAAGTAGCCACCTTTTGCTTTGATTACTGCTTTGCACACTCTTGGCATTCTCTTGATGAGCTTCAAGAGGTAGTCACCTGAAATGGTCTTCCAACAGTCTTGAAGGAGTTCCCCGAGAGATGCTTGGCACTTGTTGGCCCTTTTGCCTTCACTCTGCGGTCCAGCTCACCCCTAAACCATCTCGATTGGGTTCAGGTCCGGTGACTGTGGAGGCCAGGTCATCTGGCGCAGCACCCCATCACTCTCCTTCTTGGTCAAATAGCCCTTGATGCCTTCAGTGTGACTCTACAATTTTCATAGTCATGAAAATAAAGAAAACTCTTTGAATGAGAAGGTGTGTCCAAACTTTTGGTCTGTACTGTATATATATATATATATATATATATATATATATATATATTAATAAATGGACATTCAGGTGCCATCCAGATGAGGATGATTCCCTTTCAAGTTTGGTTCCTCTCAAGTTTTCTTGCCATCTCAGAGTGTTTCCTTGCTACGTGCCACAGTCTCGCTAATTAGGGAACAAACTTAGAGACACTAAACTTATACATTCTTTTATACAACTTTGACTCATTAGTGCTTTACATACAAATTCACAAGAAGCAAACAAACCAATCACACGGCCGAGTTCAGATCACACCATGTTATTAAAGCCTTTGAACTGGAGGTACATGAAATAGACCTCAGGACTGATGTAGAAATGAAATCAGACTGCAGAATGACAGCAGTAAAGCACAGTCAGTTCAGTGCAGGGATCAACACGAGACAGTTTCCCTGCCAGGATGTTCCAGTGCTCTTCCGTTTCATTATGCATGTCTCGTCTGGGCCTCTGTCCCACAGGACCAGGTGTTACTTTGCAGTGACCCTTTGTCCTATCCCGCTCTGCTCGAGCTCTGCAATCACAGACATGTGCTTGAACTCCGCTGGTCTGTGATTGAACGTCTCGACTAGTTGGAAAGTCTCCTGCCTTTGAGCTGCATAAAATAACTGCACCTGATTGGCCAAGCACTGAGCTTCATGGACAGTCTGGAAAACGAAAATAAAGAACATGAAGAATATTAACGGATTTGAAAGAAACTAAAGTTAATTTAGATATATATTTATATAGAAAAATATATATAATTTCTATATAAATATTTTAAAATAAAATTACTTATATAAAAATTTAAAGGGGGAAGAAATGCTAAACAAAATTGTTAGTTATTACTACATTTGTAAAAAAACAGTTCACATAAAATTTATTAAATGCCTGCTTGATTAAATAATAAACTATATTTCGAAAAATATATAAATAAAAATCAAATAGAATACATCAAATAATTATTATTATAAATTATTATATTGATGAAATTGAGCAATCAATGAAAAAGGGGCAAAAAAAAAGTATTAAACAAATAAATAAATAAATAGAGATATAAAATATAAAATATAAAAAATATAAAAAATTCTGAATATATGTCCGCCACTTAATACGTTTGTAACGGTACTCAGATTGTAACTGTGTTCCGCACGTAAAAAGAATTGCATTCGGTACACGTGTGCACCAAACCCGAAAGCCCTGTACTGAAAAGGTTCAGTACGAGTACGTGTGCTGTTACACCCCGAAATAAAAAGATATACATTTCACTTTTTACTCCAAACTATTCCTTTATATAGTAAACTATTCCATATAGTCACTTGCTTGTGCTACTCACGATAAACTTGCTATCCTTCTCAGCCGTCATGAGCACGACGTCCTTGTCCTGCTTCAGGTCCGTGTAATGGTACAGAATCAGCTGACTCGGCGCGTTCTCTCCCAAAGTCTGGATGGAAAACCATCCGCATGTGTTAAACTCCAGGCTGAACAATGTGATGCGACTTAATCCATTTGTAGGATTTATTATTATTTTTTACCTGAACATTGATGAAGGAGGTGAAGTGAAGCTCCTGACCAGCCCACTGACCCAGAAAGAATTCGTAGCCTTCTTTCCTGGGCAGAGCGTAAAGAAACTATTGGAGGAACAACATGGCTGATGTTAATTAATACATCAATTCATTAATTAAACTAAAGTAACAAAAAAATGCATTGCAAATATTCTGTTGTAATTTTGTACAGCATATTAAATTGATCAAATTCTAATCAAATCCAATCAACAGATTAGATGCTCTGCTGCGCTCTAATGTGCATGTGACAAATAAAAAAATCTTCCTCTTTTAATACAGAATGAAGAAGATTCTGAGCTAAGTTTTTCTTAAAACAATGCTGCCACCTAGTGGCAAAACTGTTTTATTATCATTTTCTTCAAATAAATCTCAGGAATCCCAGCTTTGATCCTCCACATAAGCTCCACTCCTCTGGGAAGATGTTTCACTATATTTCAGAGTGTGTGCTCGTGGAGATTAATTTAGCTACAAGGGTGTTAGAAAGGTCAGGTACTGATGTAGATGAGGAGGCCTGGGGTGCAGTCAGTGTTCACATTCATCCTATTCAATATTGTTGAGAGCAGAGCTATAAGCATGGGAATCTTGAACATCTTTCCAACCATGAATCCACAAATGGCTGAAAAAGTCAGATGTCCCTGTACTTTTGTGGACACAGTGTAGATTGCAAATGTTTGGACCATCACCACAGCTTACTACAAAGGAGCAATGAGCTTCATTCTCATGTATGACCTCATCGACGAGGAGTCGTTTTAATGCCGTACAGGACTGGCGAGTTCATATTCAAAAATCAGATGTCCCAATGCTTTTATTGTGTTTATTATCTTTTTTGGTCCAAATGATCCAAAGTGGACATCATCATCTTCAGTCTTATAGCTCAGTGTGGCAGCTGGCTGTGTTCTCATTTGCCTAAACAGACAATAGACTGAATGCTGGCTACATAAAAAAAAAAAAGGGTCCTTAGGGTCAAAAAACAATTAAATAAACCCGGCCGGTCAAGTATATTATTCTTGTATCTCTTACCATTGGGCACAACTTGGCACGGTTGATCATCATCTCAAAAGTCGAGCCCTGAAGTATAAAAAGTGAAATCTTAGCTATATGTTGCTGTCTGACGGTTAGAAGTCGACCGATTCGTCGATTTTTGCCGGAATTATCTGCAAAAATCCACAGCGATGGCTAGTTTTTCCGGGTTGCTGTCACAAGAGCAGCCTCTAGAGGGGAATCACAGACACCACGTGCTGTTTATTTTACTTTTTTCATACATGTTTTTTTTTTTTTTTGAAGCAACTAATGTTTTTCTTTTTTGGAGTGTTTCTTTTTGTTTCAGTTTGAATGCATCTCTTTATTCGTCTGCACTATTTATTAATATAATCATTAATTTAGCACATTTTCATGTTTTTTTTTTATCCAGTATCCATTTATTGATTAATCGATTATCGATAAGTACATTACAACCTAGCTATGAAAATCGCTAAAATCCACTATCGGTCGACCTCTAATTAAAATGTGATTTAAAAAAAAATAAAATTTATAAATAGAAATGTATTTTATCAAACAGTGAGTTTTAACCAAATATTCTCCAAATACGAATAATAATATAATTGTGCCCTGGAAAAACTATAGAAATGTGTTTACTTACCGGTATGACAGCACTGATTGTGTCTTTTGTTGAGTAGTAATTCATCCAAAGCTACACACAGAAATATGTAAAAAAAAATAATAATAAAAAAAAAATAAATAAATAAAAAATAAAAAAGTACCAAACTATTATGCATGAGCTAAACATGGGCACGATATACACAGATAAAATAACTAAAACCGGTCACCTCTCCAACTTCAGGACCAGACTTGTCCTTCACCTTGTCGAGGTTGAGAATGGAATCTAACGTCTGGAAAAACAAGCAATCAGGAATAAAACAGAGTCACACACAGCCAAATAAATCTTGGTAAAAGATTTGCAGTTATACACAGTTTAACTACCTTGTTTTTGGTAAAACCTCCAGGTCCTGCTTTGTCCGTCTTATCTTTCTGGAAGCATGAGATTAAAAATAGTCAACATTAAAAAACGTCACTAAAATAACCGAGTATATTAGAGAAATGTAGGATACATCAACACAGGTGCAAGTTACCTCCTGCTCCAAGAATTTAATGAAGTCAGCTTGTTTCGAGTGTCCAACAGGTTCCGTCTTTATCTCAATGCTCTTCTCAAGTCGAGCTTTGTATTCTTGAGGTTTGGTGCTGAAGAAACAACAAAGGAAATATAGGATTGATTACACACTACAAGGACTACAAGATTGATTGGTATGAACATCGTATTCCACATTTAGTCCCTGTTTTCTCTTATTATAATCTTCCAGGAAGATGTTCTACTAGATTTTGAAGTTTGCTTGTGGAGATTCCTTCAGCTACAAAAGTGTTAGTAAAGTCAGGTGCTGATGTATGTGGAGGTCTGGGGTGCAGTCAGCGTTCACGATCATCATGTTCAATAGGGTTGAGGTCCGAGCTCTATAACAGGAGATCTTCCACACACTTCCCCATGTTTACATGTACCCATGTAAAGCATATTAACCCTTGTAAAGCTTTGGAGTGATTTGTGATAGAAGAGTATCTGTGAGAGTGAAGGGAAAGTTTATAGGACTGTGGTGAGACCTGAGATGTTGTATGGTTTAGAGACAGTGGCATTGAGTAAAAGACAGGAGGTGTAGCTGGAGGTAGCAGAGCTGAAGATGTTGAGGTTTTCACTGGAAGTGACGATGATGGACAGGATTAGAAATGAGTTTATTATAGGAACCACGCATAGAGGAGGGACATGGGGTATATAAATAGGAGAATGCTGAGGATGGAGGTGCCAAGAAGTAGGAAAAGAGTAAGACCAAGCATGAGGTTTATGGATGTGGTGAAGGAAGACATGCAGGTAGTTGGTTTGAAAGAGGCAGATGTGGAGGACAGTAGTATGGAGACAGAGGAGCTGCTTTGGCGACCCCTAACGGGAGCCGGAAGAAGAAGAAGAAGAAGAAGAAGAAATTACAAGTGTAGCATTTATATTATATAATTTATGCTTTATATAATTTATTTATTTATATGTAAATGAGAAATTATAGCCAATAGTGTTCCTGTATGACAGTAATACAGATAGCAACCTTGGCTTACCTCCGCAGTTTTCTAATTTTCTCCTCATATTTACTATAATACGGGTTTTCCTCTAATTCTGGCTCCCTTTTCATAGAAAAAGCCCGCAGCTGATTTGAAACAAGTCCGGGAATAAAAGGTCGAATGCCCGCAGCTCTCACAGCCAACATCCCACGGTACAGACAAGCCATTTGCACCATGGCCGCCGCCATTTTCTCCCCGTCGCACATCAATAGTGTTCCGGGTAAACTGCGGCAGATTATTGGTTCCGCTTACACAAAACCAGGGGGATGGGGAGGAGAAACAAAATTTAGATTTTGATCCTAAAATGATCAAATATTTATTTCCGCACTAAAATAGAAAAAGAAACAAGAAAAAAAAAAAAAGGAAAATCTTGAGCAAAACAGGTTACGTTAATGCTGAACGTCAAAATAATGCCACGTGATCACATATTCAAAATATCACATCATGTTCACAATATATCACAATATGCTCACTAGCACCTTTTTGTCTTTTATATATATATATATATATATATATATATATATATATATATATATATATATATATATATTTTCTTGTAATCTGAAGCAGTCTCAGGAATTTTCATTGGGATTAATAATGTTTTAGTTATCTTATCTTATCTTATCTTATCTTATCTTATCTTATCTTATTTGCTCTCACTACAGATGCACTTGTACCAGAACAGATACAATGGAGTCCCAAACAGTAATGGAAATAACAGATAAATGGTAAGAAATGAAAGGAAGGTTGTTCAGTGGTAGTTTAGAGGTGCAGGGTTTGGCACCGAAACTGGGTAATTGTAGCTCATTGGTTAAAATATTGAACTTCTGATTGGAAGGTCATGAGTTCAAATTCGCCCACTCCAGGGCCTCTGTGCAAGCCCTCATCTTCTCAAATGTATAAATGATATAATTAGATGCAGGTGGCTTTATCCTGAGCGAAGTCTTCTCATTCATACAACTGAGCAGTTATTGGATTAAGAGCCTCACTCAGGTGCACAGGAGTTACAGCTTGGTGTGGCTTGGATTTAAACTCATAAACTTTGGATCCAAAGTCAAATGCCGTAAACACTAAACTACCACCTTTCCCAAGAGATAAATCATATCTGCAAATGCCCTAAATAGTAATGTAATGCAATGTGAAGTCACAGCCGTCCGATCAGAAGTCCAACACCGTAACCACGAGCAACCGCTTAAATAACAGTAATGGAAATAAATAAATAAATGTAAAAATAAAATTCTAGCAATATTATGGTGTAAGTTAATATAACATTATACATTTGTATAATTGTACAGTAATATAACACTGGACATTGTTTTACCACAAGTTCTAGGTTCTAGTGACCCACAGTGTTCCTAATAAAGCATCACATGCTGCCAGGGTCAAAGAAACCTGCCATGAGGTCTTCAGAATCTGCAGTGCATGTGCCGTATCTTAGTATACATGAGCAAGAAGCTGTTGCTTTAACCAATCAGATTGCGAGTTAACTGCACTGCGGCATCTAGCAGGCGTACAATAACGTCAACATTTATATGCCTTTTGATTGGACGGTCAGAGAGTGCACTAGTCAGATCTATCATTGTGGCATATCAGCAGGTTATTTTCATTTAACTGTATCATTTGTTGTGGCATCTATGAACGCTGATTTCACCACTTTGGCAAATATTGACCAGTTAAGTATCAAATACAGTAAATTACAGTGAAACATAATATATAAACATTTAAAGATACAACCCTAATTCCAAAATCACTGTGTAACATGTAAATTAAAACAGAATGCAATGATTCGCAAAGCTCATAAATCCATGTTTTATTCACAATAAAACAATAAACATATCAGAATGTTTAAAATGAATAAATATATATACCATTTTAAGGAACAAAAATAAGGTCATTTTAAATTTGATGGCTGCAACACGTCACTAAAAAAATCTGGGACAAGGCCATGTTTACCGCCGTGTAGCATCATGTCTTTTGTCCGTATAAATCTGACAACTGAAGAGAACAGTACTAAAGTTTTTTGGGAGAGGAATGTTGTCCCATATCAAAATCAAATCAATCAAATCAAATAAAATTTTATATCATATATTTCAAATCAATTTTATATAATATTTTATTTATGATATGTGTCTGATACAGATATGATAAATAAAATACTAGCTGCCTAACAGCATCTATTGCTCTAAAACCTGTATTATTGAATTTAAAATGACCTTATTTTTTCCCTAAAAATGGTAAATTTCCTCAGTTTAAACATTTGCTATGTTTTCTATGTTCTATTGTGAATAAAAATTTACAATTTTGTGGGTTTGTGAGATTTGCAAATTAGTTTTTATTTACATTTTACACTGTGTACCAAATGTTTAGGAACTGGGATTGTACATATTCTGGTAAATAATGTAGTCATTGTAAAATAAACCAGATGTACAGCCTCATATTATATATCAAATATTTATTTATGGTTTACAAGTTAGAAAACAATGGCATATGTTCAATAAAGATATATTCATTGTCTCTATATGTTCTCTTCTGCACCTCTTTCTGCACAAATATATTTGTATTCTGCTATTGTTGTACAGTTTTCTGTGGTCCATATTTTCTGACCCCGCGCTAGCACACAGCTGTCTGAGGAGCCATAATGGTCTGTAGCCGTGTTCTCCTTAAGTTTGGAGAACTTCACTGCTGTCCTGTCAGCCCAAGACCACCGGCCTGGGGATCCAGAAAGTCCTACACACCACACACACAAACAACAGCCATGATATATAGATAGACGGCTAGACAGACAGACAGACAGACTGACCGACAGACAGACAGACTGACAGAGTGCATCTAGTTACAGCCTTATTCACAAATGGATTAAATTAATTATTCTCCTAAAAATTCTACAGACAAAACCCCATAATCACAATGTAAAAAAAGTTTGTTTAAAATCTTTAAAATTTATAAAAAAAATGAAAAATAAATTACACAAACAGTAAGTATTCACAGTCTTTGCTCAATACTTTGTTGAAGCACCTTTGGCACCAATCACACCCTCAAGTCTTTTTTAGTTTAATGCTACAAGCTTGGCCACCTATTTTTTGGGCAGTTTCTCTCATTCTTCTTTGCAGAACCTCTGAAGCTTAATCAGGTTGGATGGGGAGCGTCGGTGCACAGCCATTTTCAGATCTCAGAGATGTTCAATCAGGTTGGAAGTCTGGACTCTGGCTAATCCACTCAAGGACATTCACAGAGTCCTGTAGCCACTCCTTTTATCTTATCTTTATCCTGTTATCTTGGCTGTGTGCTTTGGGTCGTTGTCCTTTTGGAAGACGAACCGTTGCGCTAGTCTGAGGTCCAGAGCGCTCTGGTGTAGGTTTTCATCAAATAATGTTTCTGGAAAGTACTGCATTCATCTTTCCCTTGATCCTGACCAGTCTCCTAGTACTTGCTGCTAAAAGATGGTATTGACCAGGTGATGAGCAAAGCCTGGCTTCCTCCAGACATGACCTTTGGCATTTAGGCTAAAGTGGGCCAAAGTCCACCATACAGACCAGATTGGTGGAGTGCTGCAGAGATGGTTGTTCTCCTGGAAGGGTCTTCTTTCTCCACAGAGAAACAATGTAGCTCTTTCAAAGTGACCATTGGGTTCTTGTTCACCTCCCTCCCATGTGGCCTGCTCCATTAAGAGTCCTGGTGGTTCCAAACTTCTTCCATTTACAGAGGTCACTGTTCTCATTGGGACCTTCTATGCTGCCGAGGTTTTTCTGTACCCTTCCCCAGATCTGTGCCTGAGGTCTACTGACAATTTCTTGAACTTCATGGCTTGGTTTGTGCTCTAACTGTGGGACCTTCTATAAACAGGTGTATGCCTTTTCAAATCATGTCCAATTTAACTGAATTTACCACAATCAAGCTGTAGAAACATCTCAAGGATGATCGGTGGTAACCGGATGAACCTAAGCTCAATTTTGTGTGTCATGACAAAGGCTGTGATACTTATGTGCATGTGATTCTTTTTGTTTTTTAATTTTTAATACAACTGCAAAGATTTCAAACAGACTACTTTCACTTTGTCATTACGGGGTATTGTTTGTAGAATTCTGAAGAAAAGAATTAATTGAATAAATTTTTTTTATAAGGCTGTAACATAACAAAATGTAGAGAAAGTGAAGTTCTGTAAATACTGTGAATGCACTGTACATAGAAAGAAAATTTTCTGAAAAATACAGGTACACAGCAATGAAATGCAGTTTAGCATCTACCAGAAGTGCAAAATAGAAGATATTGTGCTGACAAGTGCAGATAAATGTGCAAGTGTAAAAATGTGCATAAACTGTTGAGTAATTGCAACAAATAAGTATAAAGTGTACAAATGGACATATACACACGTGTACAAAATAAATGTACACGTGTACAAACGTTATACACAGTGTATATACAGATGATATCTAGGCTGTTACACAGGCAACAACTGCTTTACAAGATATACAATAGGTAAAATATTATATTGTGATTACACCGATCAGGCATAACATTATAACATTACAAGTAGTGAAGTGAAGAACACTGATGATCTTATCATAATGGCACCTGTTAGTGGGTCAATATATTTATTAGGTAGCAAGTAAACAATAGTTGTTTTGTCAGAAGCAGGAAAAATGGGCGAGCGTAAGGATTTGAGCGAGTTTGACAAATCGTGACGTCTAGACGACTGGGTCAGAGCGTCTCCAAAACTGCAGCTCTTGTGAGATGTTCCTGGTCTGCAGTGGTCAGTATCTATCAAAAGTGCTCCGAGGAAGGAACAGTGGTGGTGAACACAATGTTAGGCAGGTGGACATAAAGTTGTGCCTGATCGGTGTATTCTACTGTAGATGTACTGAAAAATGTTGGCGTTCTTACCAATCCAAAATGGTTGTTTTCCAGCAAACCTCCACAGCCATTTCATATGATTCTTCGATCGAACACTCGTCAAGTGACTGTCAAGACTGGATTTGTAGCATCGGTGAAAGAAAACAACTGGTTAAAATACTGACTACTAGAACTATAAATAGAGGAATGCAGGGATTTTGATGAACATACACCGTGCATGCATGCTGAGCATTCCTCCAGCTGGCTACACCCGGGCCCAGGATGTAGCAATGCTTTCTGTAATGGGTCCAACCAGGAGGACAACCAACACTAACAGCCTTTGCAGACTGAAAGGAAAATATATATAATCAATTATATAATATATATAATCAATTATTTGATTTGCTCACAATCAATAATAACCTTGTGCTGGTAAAGAGCTGAAGTGAAGCCGGTAGAAAATGTGTCTCTCTGGAAGTTCTCCAGCGGTCTGGAGTCAGCAGAAAATTCAGGCCAGTTCCAGATTGGAGTGATCTCAACTTCTGGGTGGACACGAGGCACTGGTATCTTCATCTCTGGCCTTACAGAAATTAATCTATGGTGCTAAAAAAACCAAAAGTGAAAAAGTAGAAATCACACAATTAGAAACTTTTCTATTTGCTATTACTTTTAAAAAGTCTAAATACTAAAACAGAGACAGAGAGGCTGTCAAAAGTGTGGAAACACCTCATCTTATATGTTTTTAAGACACCTTTCTATGCAACAAACTCAGTAAAAGGCAACAACAAACAAGAATTAAACAGTGAATGTGTGGAAGAAAGTTCTGAGTTCTAAATCCACATGTGACAGTTTTGACTCTAACAGAAGAACTTGTGTAAAAGGAAAAACAGAAGAGAAGATGTGATCAGACTCCCTCACCCACAAGGACAAACATGGATGTGAAAGTTTAATGGTTTATGGTTGTTTTGGAGACTTATTCCAGAAAGTGAAAGGAATCCTGGACCAACACGGCTCCCATTCCATACTTCAACACCATGCAGTTCCTTTCTCGTTGGAACCGACTTCACAATATGACAAGACGATGACCTGAAGCGTACGTTCGAGGTCTGTAAGCGTTATTTAGAGAGCAGACGGTCGTCTGGAGTTATTTCTATCATGGAATGACCTGCCCAGTCACCGCACCTAAATCCTACTGAACTGCTCTGGGATAAACTGAATGACAAGAATGAAAAAAATCTCCATCTAGTAAAGAACATCTTTGGAGAGTTTTCCGAAAGGGCACAGCAAAGTATTTCAGTTGACTGTTTGGAGAAATGAACTTTCCAGATGCCAAGAGCGTGTAAAGCTGTTCTTTATGCTGGTGGAGGACTTTTCATTGAAAATAAAGTGGACATTTGGACATCTGGACATTTACATTTGTTGCATAGAAACAAAATATAAAGAATTATAGCATATTTATATGCATACATTTACCGACACAATTAGTTTTTCGATTTAAAAGTATTCAGGCTGAAGAGATGTAAATAATACCGAATTTTTATGTGAAGATTCCTCTCTCGCTCCAGATCGATTATTTCCCAGCACTCTTAGCTGTCTCCTTCCTTGGCTGGGGAATGGCTGGTCCGCTGCCTCCGTACCACGGAAGCGAATGTACTGTGTGCGGTATGGGACATCGCCTCTTGGTTGATAATTCTCCCATACAATCCCAGTATTTGGATCTGGTGTGTAGTCATCTTCCCCTGCTCCTTGCGTCGGTGGAGGAGGAGGTGGAGGCTTGTGGATCCGTGGAGGATGTAGGACAGGACGTTTTTCTCGTCATTCTCAACAATCAGGTCATCTGGGTCACATCTATCTAAGGGCGGAGACTTACATATATAACATACACCAGTGCAACTTTTACAGCTTGTTGTCTAAAACTTTTGTGTCAGCACTAAGAACAGGGACCATGTTTCCCACAGGCTGCACTATAACATTCAATGCCACATAACCACCTGATCCGAATGTGCTTTATTCAATAGTATGTCTGCACTTGCAACTGTTCCCATCTCATTACATTAAACTATTGACCACAAACAAAATGGTTGTTATGGTAGAAATCAGTGACGGGCCGTGCATTTTACCCCCTGGCCTTCAGTGGTGTCCTTCCTGAATAAATCCACCTCTTAAAACCATCATTATGACGGCTCTAAAAACTATGAATGTTATAGAGAGAAGTAGTAGAACAGAGCGCTGCATCACAGACAGGAATCTCATACAATGAGAATGAATGTCACCACTAAAGCAAGAAACACAATGAACACAATTTAACACGTCTCCTTTCACTGTAGCCACAACTGCACCGCCCGCATACATCATCTATATCAGAAGCATCGATATTACCCTCATCCAATGACCCTGGGTTTTCCCTGCATTTCTTTTTCCGTGTATTACCGTTTTCCTGGGAATTTGACATTTTTTTATTGTGTTTTTTGTCCAAATTTTACAGGATTGAAAAGTAAAAATGGTACTTAAAAAAGCTTAACAACTGTCTTGTAAATGTCCTTGTAAGTGTGTCTGCAAAAAAACCAATCAAATTTCTTTTCCTAAATCCACACGCATATATTTGAGTTGTGCAGTTTGCTACAGAGGAGGTTCCCAAGCTCTGACTAGTGCACTCTCTGACCAGTCATTTGAAGGATGTAAAAAAAAATGCAGACGTTATTGTACGCCTGCTAGATGGACCCGGAACTCGAAATCTTATTGGTTAAAGCAACAGCCTTCAGGCAACATTAATTTTACAAAACAGGCGCCGGCACTGCTGACTGTGAAGGGCTTACGGCAGACTTCTTTAACCCTGGCAACTCGTGATGTGACGACTGAAATCTGATTGGATAAAAACTCTAACCTAAATTTACACTCGTTTGTGCTGCTCTTGGAAATCCAAGAAAATAGATTATTGAAAATAATTTCAAAATCAGCCATATCTATCCATATCTACATTATTTACCATGCCTGGGATCCACAATTTCCACTGAGGCTCTGCTTATTGCACCTAAAACAACGTTCTTCTGGGCTTTCAGCACCACCTCCATATTCTCATGGTTCTCCTCCAGCCCGTCATCTTTGAGGTAAATATTCCAAAATTTGACAGTGACTCCTATGAAAGATGAAAATACAGAAAGTGTGATATTGGTCTTCCACGTTTCTATACTGTAACGAACATACACGACAAACGTATATAATATAATCATTCAAATATTATTTGGGGCTTTTTATGACGTATCTGTTATACAGGCAGCTAAAAACAAACATCATCTAATGTTCAAACATCTGAACAGGGAAAAGGGTGATCTCTGTGGCTTTCACTGCGGCACGGTTGTTTGTTCCAGGTGGTCTGGTTTGGGCATTTTATAAACTGCTGATCTCATGGGAATATAATCCACAGCAGTTACTACAGTTATGAATAAATGAGGCAATTCTGTGGGTCGATAAGAGCGGCTAGAGATGTCACATGCATGAACGTATAAAATTAAACTCAAGACACCTGGATCAAACTGGATCAGACTAGCCGAGCTGTGAGTGAAGTCCTTCCCCCTCTTGGCCGTACCATCTTCCACCTGTAACATGAAAAGTGGACCGTTTTCTTTCACATCACAACAAACTTCATCCTTTTTTTACACCAAGCCTGCATGCAACCCCCTTTCCTCCTCAGAACTTTAGCGCTGCTTCTTCTGAAGTTCACCTGGATGCCAACATAGGCAGGGTCTACGCTGTTCCCACTGCGCATCACCTGCACGGCTAGAGTTCCTGCGTTCTCACACACGCGATAACAGGAAGCCGTCAGCTCCACCCGGGACCATCGGAGCTCCATTCTAGGTTTGGCACACAGAGTTCACACTAAATTTGGCTTTGAACTGTGTTGAATTAACCGCTTTCCAAACGGAAAAAAAAACGTTTATGAAGAACTTTACCTGTGGCTTACAGAGTGAACATGTCAGTTTAAGAGATTCACAGAAGGATAGGAAGTTATCTTGATACTGATAACCAGCCAAGACTGATGGCATCCAAAGTTATAAAACTAGTGGGACACCTGACTTTTTTTTTTTTTTTTTTAGAAAACTAGCATTAAATTTCCCCTTTTCACTTGAACTAGGAGACCCAAAACTGTTCCACCATCACATGAAGCCAGTTCCTTCCTACATGGGTTGGAGTGGAAGATCTCCTGCTATAGAGCTCTGACCCTCAACCCTATTGAACAGGATGAATGTGAATGCTGACTGCACCTGAGACCTCCTCACCTCATCTCATCTCATCTCATCTCACCTCATCTCATCTCATCTCATCTCATCTCATCTCATCTCATCTCATCTCAAATATTTGACTTTTTGCTCGACTACATTTTGTGAAATCAGTCGTTCATTTTTATTTATAAGGATAAAAACGTAACTGGTCAAACACTCAGCGAGTCACCAATCAGGTTCGAGCTCTGTTTTGGACTCGTTCTGATCGGCGCTTGGTGCATCTACTGATCACAGCATACAGTTCAGCATCAGTTCAACAGCAAGCAGAACATTTAGAGAGGAATAAATGATGAAGAAACTCCAGACTCGAACTCGCCACAACACACGTGGATTATTTGCGCAATGTTTTTTTAAAGTAGTTGAAAAGAAGGTTTTGAGTTCATGATCATTGTAATAGAAATCAATCAGTGTTTGAGTCATTAATATCATTCTATTAATAGATCAGTGTGCTGAGAGTCACATTCGAGTCTTTTCACATAAACTGAGGTGATTATGTAAAGAATCGTGATAAAAATGATAACAGGAACATTATAGTTATAATAAATCAAAATACTTTGGATACTTAAGTACATTTGAAGGCAAAAATAATTTTTTTTTATCGAGAGATTTACTCGATAAAAATGTGACTCCAGTAAAAGTGTCCCTTTAAACTTTCACTTGAGTAAAAGTTTAAAGGGACACTTTTACTGGAGTCACATTTTTATCGAGTAAATCTCTACTTTAACTCACTATATGGTTTGTGTGTTTCGTCCACCACTGTTCACATGATAACACAAGTACAAGCTACATTCAGTGTGAGAGTTGGAAAAGTCTATTTAATGCCTTAAAGTCCCAGGAATTTACCCAAATTTGGCCAAATGTCATTGGAATAAACACTAAGATAAATTACTGAGTAATATTTATTTACAGTAAATTAAAGTTAATCTTAAATTAGCTTTTTTTTAATGAAACTTAAACCATGTAGGAACATTTTGAACAAACCCCTAATTATGTACAAACTTCTGAATTTTTATCTATCCTTCATATATACATTATCTATAAAAACCTACACTTCTGGAAGCATGATGTTGCCTGCTTGGTCAGTAAGCTGGAACTCAAAGCTGTCTGCTGTCACTTCCATGTCTGAAGGAATAACGTAGCGGACTGCTTTCTGGTCCACATCCTTTTGGGTGAAGCGTCCTTTAATAAATCCACCTATAAACAGCGAAACACAAACATACATTTAAATCCTGTTCCTCCTTCTCCTCCTCCTCATCATCATCATCATCATCAGTCACTCAATGCACCTGCCTGTGATGGCGTTCTCAAGATATCCAAAATGTGGAGGCCTTGTGATGATGAACTCGAGCTCCTGGTCAGGGCTGTCCACATCTGAAGCCTGGAGGTCTTTGGAGGTGATATAAATTCCCTGCTGGTAGGTTTGTAGATACTCCACTGTACTGGGTGTCCCTTTTTTTACAAGGTGTGGAGGAGTCTTGTCTAAGACCTCTATCTGTAAATATATATATATATGTTTACATTTTCAAGTTGTGATTTCAGTGACTGATTTAAACCACAAGAGGGAGCCATAATGGTGGCTGATGTTGCGAATTAGCCAGATGAGAGCACGTGTATGATTTAGAGTGAAGCGAAATGGCAAAAGGAGCTCAAAGATGATTTTTGAAAGCGTTATATAGGGGATCTTTCGTAACCCCTTTCATTAGCATGGATCTGAAAGTGGGAAATGGTAGCTCATTAGTTTCAGAAGGTTGTGAGTTCAAATCCCAGCTGTGCCAAGCTCCTAGGCCCTTAAAGCAAGGCCCTTAACCCTCAACTGCTCAGATATATAAAAAATCGGTATATTCTGAATAAAGAGTCTGCCAAATGCCATAAATAGTAATATAATGCTATGTGAACTCATGACCTGCTGATCAGAAGTCCAATGTCCAACATTCATAGAGAAATCTGTATGTATCTCCATTATAACATGCAGTCTCTATCTAGGGCACCATTGTTAACACTGTGTTTAGAGTCCATCTGGTTACGATGTTAGACATTGGATCAGAAGGTCAACATGCTGCCACTGCTAGGCCCTTAAGTCAGGCCCTAAACCCTCAACCTCAGCTGTATAAATGATATAAGAGCTTCTACCAAATGCCATAAATGTGAAAGAAGAAGAGCCTTTATTTGACACGTGTTTAAGAAGCTTGGGTCAGACATACAGCATCCTCTGGAGCACATATAGTTAAGCAATTGCAATTGCTCCTCTTAAAACATGCAAAATCTTGCCCCTGTGTCACTGCTTATCGTTGTAAAATCCTAAAATAAAATAATGCTGTGTATAACATTCAAATGCTATTAATTACAAATAAGATGATTTGAATTAATCAATGGCAAAGCGGCACTGCATCATTCTATATAGCGCAAAAAGCTACAAAAATTGCAGGTTGGAATAATATTTCCTAAATTGTTATCAAGCCTTGACAAGTTTTGATCATTTCTTGATGAAAGTGATGCCAATTCATGGATCAAGTGAAAGCAAAGAACGAAAGGTAGAGCTTCAGACCTCCAAAGCCAAAGCTAGCATGTGCAGCCTCTGTGCTAATTATTAATAAAGAAATTCATTCATTATTTACTACAATTTTTAGAGACAAGGTGAGGGACTTGTGATTGAGATGGTTTGGACATGTGCAGAGGAGGGACATGTGTTATATTGGTAGGAGAATGCTGAGGATGGAGCCTACAGGAAGAAGGAAAAGAGGAAGACCAAGGAGGAGGTTCATGGATGTGGTGAGGGAAGACAAGCAGGTAGTTGGTGTGAAAGAGGCAGATGTAGAGGACAGGGGGGAATGAAGACGGATGATCCGCTGTGGCGACCCCTAATGGGAGCAGCCGAAAGAAGAAGAAGAAGAAGAAGAAGAAGAAGAAGAAGTTTGCTAGTTATTTAATACAATTAAATACAACACACCACCCAGTGGTAAAAGTTATATTACAGTTATAGGAATGACATGGGAATAAAACATGGGAATAGATGCTACTCTAAAAGGAAATTTCTATGACACAAATATATAATTCCCATTCTTGCCTGTATGGTAAAAACCGCCGCTTGCTCCTTCAGCTGTCCGTATTCCAGATAGCCTTTATTGGTTCCATCTGATGGCTGAAAAGTGAACCTGTCAATCCTAGCGAAGCTGTGAAGGTGCTGGTAGCTCAGATGCATGCTGTTTATGTCTAATTGCGTGAATCGGATCGGGGACATGGGAAAGCCCTTTGATAGTAGCTTGCCATACTGCGGTGGTTGAACGACAGTGAAGGTAAGGTTCTCCAAGGCTGTGTCGGGATCTGTGAGCTGCAGGTGTTCTGATGAGATGGTTCTCGTGGTTCTTTCGGTAAGCTGGAGGCCAGTGTTGATGTTCAGGGTGGGTGGGATACGGTCATGGTGCTCCACTGTGAAGGTAAGGATACTCCTGATGGAGGTCACACCATTGCTGATGTCAAAGCTGGACGGAAAAGAATTACGGAAAAGACAGCAATAAAAAATGTTGTCTTATTGCATCAGGCCACGTTTTTTTCTTAACATTTTTCTATAGGAGAAAAACACGTAATTAAATGTTAATCGTTCGTCATCCGGACACCTACTGTAAGATATACATTCTTCTTAAGCATAAGAAGAAGCTTAAGCTCACTTGAGCATAAAAACTTGAAAACTCTGTGTTTGTCTGTATATAGTATGTTTTATTATTAATGTGTTTACTGGGTTTTTCAACCACGTTAAACGTCGTTCATGCTAATAGGAACAACCAATAGACATCGCCGTCATCGTCAAACACATCTTCTCGTTCAGAAAACCGTACAAAATAAACATCTGGCTCTACCATTCTTTCACATTTTGCTCAGTAATTGTGCCCAGAGCACCACTCACATGGCAGCAACCACTGAGACAATGCCAGGAAGAAATGATTACTCTCCTAATAATGCCCATTCATCATCCACCTGTCACCACTGAGCAGAGGGATGAGCAGGTCTCCCCAAAAAACACCTTCTGCCTCTTTTTCCCTCTCCGTCCCTCTTGGCCTCGGCCTGAGTTGCTGTCGGCGCTCAGTTTTGACACACAGGTGTTTCCTCTGGTTAGAGGGTCTGTCGTCTCAAGCTGCTTGATGCAAGCGCAAACGCAAGGTGTTTGGAAAAACAATCTCCGTATACCAACCAGTGCAATGGCTTTCATAGACCGAAATGTGGTTTCGACTGTTTACTTCGTTATATCTCCGGCCCTGGTGATGCCTAGAAGCAAAATAGCTGAGTTGTAATTGTTGACTGTACATGCCATTACACTGGACTCCACACGCTGGGCCAGGCTGTTGAGATGCCACATGCTGGTATGGAGCTGAGCTGCTGCTCGTCCTTTTTTTTAAAGCAGACTTGGCTGAAAGAGGGCTTGTGCTCCCAGCTGACCCCCGAAGTGAAACTCAGCCAAGGTTTAGGGTGACAAACCAAGTCACAAACACACATGAGAGATTCAGGGCAGGTCAGGCATAACGCTGCATTCTCTGAAGTCTGCCTCCTGTCAAATTGGCTGGAAAAGCACATAAATATAGTGCAATGCTCCATATTCTCTCATTATCTCCGTTTTTCCACTCACTAATGTAATATGGGCATCAATGAGAAGCTCTGCCTGGGTTTTATTTAATGTATACGCACCACAGCTTGGAAAAAAAAATAGAAATAAAAAATCGTATCACAATTTACAATGTGCAACATTACTACAGCGCTGTAATTACAAAATGGTGAAAATCCCATTTAATGATTAGGCATTAATTATTTAATAATAATAATTAAAAAAAATGAAGCACCATCATGAAAACACTGAATGCAATTTGAAATAAAATGCATTCATTATTTTTACTTGATTTTTTTTAATGTTTACTTTCATTTTATTTGAATGTTTTGGGTCTGAATAATTATGAAACTATAATAATCTAATCTAATCTAATCTAATCTAATCTAATCTAATCTAATCTAATATATGATGTGATATTATATTTGTATTTTAGTCTACATCTTAGTTTATATACGTTTACTGTAATTTCACTATGAGGATGGATTTGGACTGTCAATCAGCATGAACAGTTTTCAGCACGTATTAGTAAACAGTTCACTTCAACAATGACAAAACTGTAATAAATGGACATTTGGTGTCACCCAGATGAGAACGGGTTCCCTTCTAATTCTGGATTCTCTCAGGGTTTCTTCCTCATGCCATCTCAGGTAGTTTTTCCTTGTCACTGTTTGCCACTGGGTCACTTATTAGGGTTAAACTTATAAGCACTAACATATAAATTCACAATGTATAACTTATCTCTGTAAAGCTGCTTTGGGACAATGTCCATTGTTTAAATGTGAATTATTCACTGAATTTATTTACAAATCTAAACTTGATTCCGTATAGTTAACTAGAATAGCATTTAGATTCTATGACAATATTTTTTGATAATTTCATCTGATAACCTGCATAACTACAATGTAATTTATAGTAATCTGTTGCAGTGGAGTATTTTGACTAGGATACAAAGGTCCCCGGGGTTACAATAGTTCGACTTTTTCAATCTTACAATGACAATAGTGAGACCACAAATATATATGTATATACTGTACTTTGAATGCCACCGAATTCTATTGTATAATAAATTGGGTAGTTTTTTTATTCTACTATAATTTACCATGTTACCATGCCAACTTTAATTTTAATATAATATTTTGTATGATACATTTTTTTTTTCAGCCCACAACCCTCAATCAAGTTAGATTTTTGTCTCCTCAGAGGAAAACGTTTAGAAACCTCTGACCTACAGTTTCCAACCCACTGAGACTGACCTGAAGGAATCGTCGCCAGTGAAATGACTGTTGTCGTGAGTGTAGCACACCCGGTGTGAAGCCACATCCATCTGCGTGAAGGAGAGCAGAGGGATTCCAGGGTGCTGGACCATGTGTAGGTGTCCATGTTTGGGAGGAACGGTGATGGTGTAGACAAGCTCGACTGACTGGCTTCCACTATCTGTAGCCATGAGGACGTCTGTGGTCAGTACAACCCTCTGTCCCTCCGATATGGTCATGGGTTTAGTGATCAGCGCAATATCACCTGATGGAGGGCAAACAGGAAAGGAAGAATGCAATTGTATGAGTAATACGGTTGTGTCAAAACTGTAGAAGAGAATATTTGGTATACACAATTTTGGCACATAATACAATATAATGATTAATAATGCGGAGATCCTGAGCCATCTAGAGATGTTTCAGTTGGATCGCACTTCATGAAGATTTCGGACATTGTACTTTAGAGGATTAAACAACCTCTTAATCAATACTCAAATAACATTCCACATCATTCTACATCATCTTTTCTCCATCACTGAACATTTCAAGGCTCGGTCATGGAGGAGTTGGAGGTGTTTGGGTGTTGAATCTTTAATCTCAGATGTTTAACTAATTTACAGTTTTATGTAGCACCGGGGTTCTGGAGAAACGTTGTCTCATTCTACTGTGTACTGTGTCAGCTATACTGTATATATGGTTGAAATGACAATAAAAGCTTCTTGACTTGAATTGAGTTGAGTTGCTCAGGAGCTTCTGGTTCCACAACTCTAACTGATATGGAAAGGACATTACTTCTAATCACACATTTTGGTGCTCATTATATATTTCACTTTCCGGTGTTTGTAATGTTTTAATGATTTATAATCACACATCTGGTGTCATCCAGATGAGGATGGGTTCCCTTTTGAGTCTGGTTCCTCTCAAGGTGTCTTCATCATACTATCTAAACGGACTTGCTTCAGTCACCCCAGGTTTGCTAATCGGGGATAAACACACTATTTACATATAAGTGAATTTGATGCTCTAATTCATATATTCTGTAAAGCTGCTTTCAGACAATGTCCATGTTTAAAGTGCAAATTGAATTGAATGTAAGACTATGGGAATTCTCCATTTGGGTTGAAAAGTCTTTGATTAAGTTCATTCTGTAAAAAAAAAAAATGACATTGATGCCAAACTAAATACAAAGTAAAGTGGTATTAAAGTAAAGTGACTTTGTAGGAGTTGGGTGTCATCCCTCAATGGCCGAGGGGACAGGTCTAGGAACAAGGACGAGGCTAGAGTTGTTGGCACTCTGGTCTGATAATAACTCACACTCATTGGGAGGTAGAATGTGGTTCAAAAGTCTCACCTCCACTCCACCTGAATCAGCAGCACAGACCTACTGTAGAAGCTGCTGTTTCACTCACTTGGACAAGAAAAGGGCTATGATTAGGCTTATATTCAGTAAATATGTAAATATATATAGAGATATAGAGATCTAGCCTTCAAGATCTCTAACAAATGCAGCTAGGGGGTGTAACGGTACATGTATTCGTACCAAACCGTTTATTTACTTTATTGTCACTTTCTGTCATCGCCAACGTTATCATGACTCGCGATATGGATTCTTTCGCGTTTTATGTACAGCTACAAGAATTTCTCATAAAAGGAGAAATTCCTGACAATTCCACATATCGAGGGAATAAGTGAATGAATGATTGAAGGAATTAATTTATTTATGAATCAATACATTGAATAAATAAATATATAACTATCTTCTGTTTCTTGAATGCAGATATTTGTTAAAGTATGCTGAAATATGAGAACAGTGAAGTAGAACAATTGAGATAATTAAATATTAATATTTTTTTACATTTTATTGAAACATGTTTAAAGATTTTATGTGTTGTTCACAAATGCTAACAATAATAAACAATGTTATTAAATATTGTAACTGTACTGTACCGAAATTAAACCAAACTGTGACTTAAAATCCGAGGTACGTGCCGATCTGTAAATTTTATGTACCGTTACATTCTTCAGGGAACAATATAGTTTACACCCTCTGATGAAACCATGTACACCTCATAGGGTTTGGTCACTTTCTGGGGCAAAAAACCCAATTAGATGCTTGAGCAACACGGGCAAAGCAACAGCATTGCTGAAATTGTATGATTATTGCAGGTCTAGAAACATGGGGTGGTGGAAGTTCAGCGGTTTCAAAACCCTGCACCAAGCTACTACTTCTGGGTCCTTGAGCATGGTCCTTACCCCTCCAAACGCTCAGTTGTAAGTCGCTTTGGATAAAGGCATTTGCCAAAAGCCATAAATGTAAATGTAATAAATAACTTCGCAGTGCACCATGAGGCACATACCTTTCTGAACAGTTTGGACAGCGATGAAGAAACCCTGTGAAGGGGTCTCATTGTCACTATCACTGAGGAAAAAGTGGAAGCGGTCATGCCCTTTGAACCCACTGAAGTTTGTGTGTTTGTACAGCAGGCGGTTCATCTCTATATCGTCCTGTGTGAAGTTCTGACCCGCATTTAGGTTCGTAAATCCAGCCTCTATCTGCACACAATCACACAAGACACATTAATATGAGAGAAAAAAAAATCCAAAGCGTTTATAATGTTTCAGGAAGCTAACCTTGAGTTGAAGAAGGCCAAATCTGGGGGTCATATTAAGAACATAGTAGATCTGGTTACTAGGGGTGTCACGATCTTCCGCCTCCAGCGCCACACTTGAGATGATTCTACTCTCCAAAGCCTGAACTTCTAAACCTGCGTTTCTGCAGACACACAACAGGAACAGAGTGAAGAGATGCTGAGGCCATGTCGGGGGGGGGGGTTCATGCCAAGTCTGCAAACTCAAATGAGCCATAAACAAATAAATACATAAATGCGTCAGAACCAGATGCCTCTGTCGGGAACAAAAAGCAGCCTGGACTGGACTGTCTGTCACAATTAATAATCAGGGAGTGCCAAAAACAGATGATTTCTGCTGGTTCGGAGTTTCATGTAAGAATTGTTTGCCAAATCAGGAAGTCAAAACATATAAAATTCATTGTAAAGTCATTCCGGGAAAAAATAGGATGCAGGTTCTCCAACCACATGTGCAGAACAGGCTGTTTTGCCCTCTCTCCTCTGTCGAGCCCCTGTCCAGTCTCCTACTGTCTGACTCCCTGACTTGGAATTTGTCCCGGAGCGTCCTTACTTTATTAGCCGGGGCTTTTCATCATTGACCGGTAGGATGTGGACCCATGCCGTCCCCTGGACAGTGTGCCTGCCATCTGTCAGCTGCATGCTGAAAGTGTCCTCACGTGTTTCCGTGTCATCATGCATATACATGATCTTCATTCCTGCGAACCGCAACAAGAGGAACAATCACGAGATGTTTGAATAAAGTGATAACATAACACATGCCTCTAAGTATTAAGGAATAGCTTTGCCCAGAAATGCTTTTACCTGTTTCTGTCAAAATATATTTTATATTTAAATATGTTAACTTGTAAAATGATGTGATTTGTTTGGACACAAACGGTGGGAATGACACGAGTAGATATATTGGGGAAAAAAGAGTGAAGAGGTGAATAACACTGATTATCTGTTCGTCATGGCACATGTTAGTGGCTGGATATATTTAATAGGCAGCAAGTGAACAAATTGTCCTCAAAGTTGATGTCAGAAGCAGAATTTTATTTTTAAAAATTGTGACGTCTAGACGGCTGGGTCAGTGGGTCAGAGCATCTCCAAAACTGCAGCTCTTGTGGGCAGTCTGCAGTGTTTAGTATCTATCAAAAGTGCTCCAAGAAAGGAACCATGGTGGATCGGCGACACGGTCGTGGGCTCGACGAGTCAGGACTGTTTTGGCAGCAAAAGGAGGACCGACACAACATTGGGCAGGTGGTCATAATGTTATGCCTGAATGATGTCTGTTTAACTGATGGAAACTGACGTTCTATATTCATATTATTATTTTACAGCATTTGGTAAACAACTCTTTTACAAAAGCAACCTACTACTATCTCATCTGTACACTCGAGTAGTTGCCTGATAGGCAGGTTGTTGGGGCCAAGATTTGACCCTGTAAGCTTAAGGCCAGAAAGCCAACATCTCAACCACTGAGCTACCAATGACCCCTCCAGGCCTCACTGACTAACTAGGCCACTTATCAATCAGTCATCAGGAAATTATTTAGGTAATTCTGGCTATCATAGGATTTAGTTTACTAATGATGAATAACCCCTATTAGAATTAATGCTTAGGCATATTAGCAACAAAAGAACAACTCATCGCTAATTTTACAAACTCATAACATTAACCTAAATTTTATTTACAATGCTTTGTTGATCCAACAGGAAAATTGTTCTTCTTTCGTTTATCCAGCAAAGAAAGATGGTTTTAGAGTGCAGGGTTAAACTCGTTACAGCACAGAGGGCTAAGGGCCTTGCTCAGGGACCCCAAGAGTGGCAGATTGGCCAGGACCCTACCAGGGATTGAACTCCTGATCATCTGAACAGTAACTCAAATCCCAGTAAAATCAAGCTGTGCAGAGAAGCGGGAAATTTTGTAACTTGCTGCTCCGTTCCAGAACACACACCATCAACCGTTCAACCGTTTCCTCGACAATGGCTTAACTGTGTTGGGATCGTATGAGCAGACTGGCAATGATGCCCAAATTACCCTTTCGCACTATCACAATCCTTATAAAGGCTTTACAGTGAGCACTCGTTGTGCACCAAACCACTGCTCCATTATAACTATAATTGTACATTTGGTGTAAAACATAGCGCTTTCTGCATTATTGTGCTATTTGATGACCTCATTAAGCTACAATTTTATTGCCAGACATATTGTACCTATAATATAAGCTTTACTACATGAATGTTTGTTTTTCTTTGTTTGCTAATTTCCTGCTCATCAACATTTCTTCGGATCTACATCATTTTTCCAACAGGAAAAGCTGCGCAATCACTGTATACACAGTGGCTCTGAGGTAATTGTGCAGTAAAGGCCTTCGCAGATGTGGCAGAAGCACCACAGGCACTCCATGACCTCTGTCTCCTGCAACATCTGTTCCGCAAGTCTGGACCCCAGAGAGAACAAACCAGCGCCCTCTGGGAGACACACCTTGTGGCGAAGCACTGCACTGAGAAACCTCCTGCTCTACCCCCATTGCTAAACAGAGCTCCAATGCAGGAGTTTTTTTGAAGAAAAGCTGACCTTGTCGCAGTGCTTGTAACATAAACGAGTGCACCGGGAGTCTCCGCTGAAGAATCTCTGGGCCAATATCCTTATAGCGACTCATGTCAAGCCCATAGATCCCATGCAACAGAGACCCATGAGCAGGAGGAACAAGGATGGTAAAGCTCAGAAGATCTGGTGGAGCATCAAGGTCTACAGCGTCTAGAAAGGCAGGGTTGAGATCTTTCATTCCTCCTTCCATGACCTTTATTTAGAGAAGAAAAAAGAAGAATAATAAAGGATTAAATTCATTGAGAAATCCCCAAAAAGTTGGTTACACCTGTGAAATGTAAATAAAAACGGAGTGCAATGATTCGCAAATCTCATAAATCCATATCTTATTCACAATAGAAAACACATCAAACGTTTTAACTGAGGAAAAGTACCATTTTAAAGAAAAAATAAGGTAATTTAGAATTTGATGGCTGCAACACGTCTCAGAAAAGTTGGGACGGGGCAACAAAAGTCTAAACAATTGACAATTGACAATAAAATGTGCTGAGTGAGGACATGCAGGTAGTTGGGTTGAAAGAAGCAGATGTAGAGGTCAGGGGGGTATGGCGACGCATGATCCGCTGTGGCGCCCCCTAATGGGAGAAGCCAAAAAAAAAAAAGGAGTCTTTCAGAGATTGGTGAAGCTCTGCCTCTCTAAAATGTACTATTTATACCCAATCATCTTACTGACCTGTTGCCAATGATCCTCAATTGCTGCAGAATGTTTCTTCAACTGTTTTATTTTAATAAAGCTTAATATTTCCAGATTTTTCTTGCCCTGTCCCAACTTTTTTGAGACTCTTTTTTTAGATGAGTTGCAGCCATCAATTTAAAATGACCTTTTTCCCCTCAAACTTTTTACCCCTTTAAAACATTTTATATGCTACCTATGTTCTGGTCTGAAAAAAAAAATAGGTTTATAAGATCTGCAAATCATTGCATTCTGTTATTATTTACACTTTGCACATTGTTCCAAATTTTTTGGAATTGGGATAGTACAACATAAACAAAACTAGGTTCAGTAAGTGTGTAAGTTCTTTATTCTGGTTAGGGATGTGGTGGATCCACAATCTGTGCCTGAAACATTGAGTGGGAGGCAAAAAAATGCATTCTAGTTACAAAGACATTCACACTGGGGCAATTTAGCATATCCAGTCTAACCAATAACATGATTTTGGGAGGAAATCAAAGAGCAAGTAGGAACCCATAGAGATATCAGGATACCTAAAGGACCCTAAAGTTGTGACACCCAGAACAAACCATCCTTTCCAATTTACAGCACTATGCATGCAGAAGAAGTGAAAGTGTGACTCACTGTAAAGTTGTGCAAAAACAAAGATGGAGTCTCATCATTCGTGGGGTTGACAACGATGTAGAGTGGTACGGGTTCAGACTTATAGACTCCGTCACTGACACTAACACTGAAGTGGTCAGATCTGGGCTCCACACCATGGTGAATTGCCTGGACGTAGTTGATAAATCCAGAGCTGAGGTGAAGCTGGCTGAAAGAAACTTAATTCAGATGGTATCGCTTAGTGGAAGTGTCTATAAGAGTCACGAAATTCAGGAAAGACACCAGGATTAAATACTGACCCACTTGTATGCCAGCATTGCTTTTCTCAAAGCCAGGCGAGGGAAGAGTGTTCTCCAGGAAGCCATACAGAGGTGGGATCTCCAGGAAGAAGTTTAATTGGTCTGGCTTAGTGTCAGGATCTGTAGCCATCAGCAGATCACCACAGAGACACGCACTCGATCCCTCCTCCACCGCTAACATGTTTGCTAATAGAGACAGAAATCACAGAATGTGTATTTGATTCCAAATTAATTTATACTGGCAGAGAATTCTATTGTGATACTGCTGTACAAGAAACAGAGATGAAGAAAGTGTCTATTGTTGAGTTGAATGGAGTTTTCTCTATCTGTAGATACTGATGATTACTATGAGCATTGTTTGTGTTATCATGATATCATTCCTCTACTAATACATAACCTGATCAATATAATAAAGAACAAGAAAAAATAGCAGTATAACCTTTCCATTTCCATTTATCCACAAAGTAAAAAAAAAAGACCCCAGGACCCTGGCGAATTTCTAAACAATTAATAGACGGCACCTGGTTACCAAATATGTGAAGGCCAAAATAACCAAATGCTTTGTGTTGTACCAGGATAAATCCAATGGCACCCCAAAACTTGCTACTGTAGGACAAGCATGAATATCAATGTTAAAAATGGCAGACATAGTTTTGAAGTAATCACAACAGAACCTACAAAGCATTGAGCAAAAAAAAAAACCAAGTGAATTAGATTGTAGGGTGAATGATTAGCTGATTAGCTGTCACTGATTCTGACGTAAAGTTGGGCTAGCCTAGCTTTCAAAAAAACGAACTCTGTACAAAACGTTTAATTGTATAAGAGTAAGCCGAGCACATGAATGGATACTATCTATTGCCCTTTCTCAACACACTTAAAAAAAAAAAACTACTCACAACTCAGCTTCTCATTTTGCTTCAGTTCTGTCAATTGTGGGTTTATCAAGAGAAAGAAGTCGATTATAGATTTTTGCTATTAAAGACTTAGAGTCCCAAAATTAACAGGTCCCCCAGGGGCTTCTTGGATAGTACAAATTGGAAACTATAAGCAATTTTGACTTTTTTTTCTTGTCACAAAGTAGATGAAAAGAAACAGATAACATATTTAATACTTTAACTTGTACTTTTAAAGCTAAAAACAATGGAGTAATGTACATTTAAATAAATTCACGGCATTGGCAGACACCCTTATCCAAAGAGACTTGCATTCCTAAAAGTGGCCAATAATTACAATCTAAATAGAGTCAGAGTGGTGTTCTATATATACATGTAGTCCCAGAGTTACGATGGTTCGACTTTCCGATCTTACAATGACGATAGCGACAGGACGAATTGTAAACATATTTATTATGTTAGGTGCGGCAGGCAAACGTAGCAGGGTATATGAGGTACGATATGTTGGGATGTACACATCTCCTGACAACGGTCGACAAAGTTCAGATGTCTCGGTGTTAGTGCAGGTATTTTTTATGTATTTTTGGTGTTTCCAAGACCAATTTTAGCTCTTGTCTCTCTCATTTTATATTTAATAAAGTTCATACATAACAGTAGTGTAAATTGCTCTGTTTTTCTAAATTGTGTACTGTAATTTAAATATTAATACATTACAGTATACTACCCCATACTGATTACCATTCTTCAGACTTCTGGGTAAGCTAAGCCATGTCTCGACTTGTGACATTTCCATCATAAGTCATATATATATATATATATATATATATATATATATATATATATATATATATATATATATATATATAAATGCAGCCTCTGGCATATTCGAAAATCACATACCACCCTAAAAGAGACCTTTATTTATATACTTACCTTTCCTTTTTTCCCCATTATCCCTCTTTCTCTCTCTCTCCTTCTATTTTTTATTTAGTTTTTTTCTCTCTACCCTGCCTGTTATCCTGACCCCTCACATTCCCTGTCTTGCTCCAGTCTTTGGGCTCGTGGCCAGGCTGCTGCCACCTGGATGCTGATAAAGCCATCAGTCCCACACTTACTGGCATCTGCTCCCATTTACTCCAGCGATAAATGATGAATGGGGACCGGGACACCGAGGAGGCTGTTTGGATCACGCTCTACAATAAGAACAGAAACGGATGTCCAATAGTCTGCAATCAAGGCGATAAAACCATTAAACCTCAGCGAAGGAACGTGGAAAATCAGGATTTCACTTTGTTTCACGCGCTTAATGCTTTAATGCCTGTCATTTTTTTTGTTTTATTTCGAGTAAATTAATTAAAGAGTTTTATTGAAAAACTAGACTTGTTTATGGTGTATGGTAACAATCCTGCAGAATACCTTCCAAGAATTGCAGATTTAGGGGATCATTGGAATCTAGTGAATGAGCAAAAACTTGGCAGGAGGAAATACAAAACAGAGGCTGGGTTTTGTCTTTCCTGAACATAGCATGCTCTATTGTTTTTCCCTCTATACCTCAGTGTTCATTTAGCAGGGGGTTCCATGCATATGCTATCTGTTCTGCTGCTTTCCTGCTGTTCTGTAATCCAAGTCATTGCTCCTTCATACACCAACAGCATGCAAGCTGTATGTATAGATTCATGTAGGATTTTAACCAATACATCTGCTTCCTCTCATTGTTTCCCAGTGGTTACTGTTTTTCACTGATAACTGCAAAGTGCACGTCGGTCTTAGAATTAGCTAAAAATCCATATCCTGAGCTTTTGTGACAGAATGCCTTGAATGTATGTCTTTAGGTTATATACAGGATGGGAAGGGTGTATGGGGAGGGCATTCATGTGGGAAAGACTAGAATCAGCTCTGACCTGCATACTGCACATTGTGAATTAGGGGGTAAGGGTACTGTATCTAAGTGGTTTGATTTGTTTAAATAGGTGTTAGACCAAACACCTATAAATGGTGAAGCCATTTATAACACATCTTTGTTTCATTTTCAACAGGCTTTAGAAAGAATTTGTTATTTTGCACTATTAAACTGTAAATTATTATTTTTAAGGGGATATAACACACAGTTTCGGTCAATCTCATGTTGATCTTGAGGACCTATTGTGTAGTTTTGCATCCATCACATATGCGAAGACTCCCGAGTCTGAAAAGATTTCTAAAAGTAAGATCCAGCTTCTCTCTGAAAACAGCTGTACTTAAACATGGCTCTTAACCCTCAAATGCTTAGTGGTAACTGAGGCTCATAAATGTTGCTCTGGATAAGGGCATCTGCCAAATACCATAAATATAAAAGTAATTAAATGCATAGTCATCAGACAACAAAAGTGGCTATATACATATATGTATATTAGTGGTGGGTGGTCAGGACCAGCAAAGCCTTTTCTGCTGGCCTAAACACTATCAGAAGCAACTGACCTACATTCACAAACTAAATTCAGATATTTGTTCCATAAAATTGCATTAATTTATTCTCAAATGTTTATTCTCTTCATTTCGTAGCCTTTCTCTTGGCTGCACTGCTTCTAGTACGTGTATGTGGAAGTTAGATTGTTTTTGTCCAATCAGATTTCAGCCTCTATGTGCTGCCATGTCAATCTAATCTGCCCAGGGCCTTCATAGTCAGTCCTGCTGGCCATTTTACAAAAAGAGAATATTATGAATGAGTCTGTTTCTTTAACCAATCAGATTTCAAATTCACCTCACAGGGCAGCTCGCTGGCCCAGAATAGTGTCAGCATTTTTCCGTCCTCTGATTGGTTGGTCAGAGGGAAACTGTTACAGCCAAGTTGGACTGACAAAACACGTGTGTAGCTCTGCACACATTAATACATCTGAGTTAGACTTTGTGCCTATGGAGGAAGGGGATTTGTTTTTTATTTTAGACATTTATAAAAATCAATTTTCCAGAAAAGCTAGACATCAGGAGGAGAGTTTGGCAAAACCCGAAGCTAGCTAGCTTGTCTCAGTCTGGGAAAGGGTTTGTTCTCCACTTCCAGACCAGTGAATACGAGCGGTACTATGAGTATTATTATGAGTCTGCATCTCTGGTGAGTAGGTTGTATTTTATTAGCATTTTTTATGTTTTTGTCATGTTATTAGACAAATATTGATTCTGAACTGCTCCAGATGATGTAGGTACACAGTTGTGGTTGTAGTGTAGAGGTTCGGAGTCTTAACTGGGATTCTTGCTTTAGTAAAATGGTTTCACCCTCTATTTTGCCAAAATTCTAGCACAGCTTTCTGCAAAAGTGTTGCACATGTTTAGAAGATTTTTACCTATAGTTATGGATGGTGCCTGGTTGTTGACAGGAATCACGGTGACATTAAGGTCATAGACGGGAAGTGTGCCATGTAAAGGAACAGGTGGTGGGACTGCGTCTTCCTGGCAGCAACCGTCAGTCCCGGCCTCTCCATCAGAAACTATAAGAGTAATAGTGTCTGATATGGGATCTGGACCAATTTCACCTCCTAGACATAAAAACAAGAACAAAAATTTGGACCCTTTTAGTCTATTAGGTGCATTAGTTCTGTGAGGAAGTGTTACAGCTGACTTGACTTTATCCAAATGATCTCCATGCAAGGTCAAGTTGTCTTTTCTTGGTAAGTTATACTACAACCCAAATTCCAAGCAAGTTAAGACACTGTGCAAAATGTAAATAAAATCAATGATTTGCAAAATCCATATTCTATTTACAATAAAACAAGAACATATGCAATGTTCTTAAACTGAGAATATATACTATTTCAAGGTAAAAAAAAAATAAGGTGATTTTGAATTTGATGGCTGCAACTCTGAGCTTTAGTGTGGAGCTGTGAAAAATGGATGGCGGCGTTTCTGGATCATGTTCACGCGTGCCTTCTTCTTTGCATGATAAGAGATTTAGCCTGCATTTATAGAAAACATTGCAGGTCCCCTGGTGGTCTAGTGGTTAAGATGCAGCGCTTTCACCGCTGCGACCCGGGTTCGATTCGGTCAGGGAACCATCCCCAGCCACTCTCAGTGCCGGTCCCAAGCCCGGATAAATTGGGTAGGGTTGCAATAGGAAGGGCATCCAGCGTAAGAACATGTGCCAAATCAAAACGTGCGGAGGATCCGCTGTGGCGACCCCTAACGGGAGAAGCCGAAAGAGAGTTTTTATAGAAAACATGGCAAACTGTGTTCACAGACAATGATTTCTGGAGGTGTTAATTCTGAAATTGTTCCACAATTTGTAGATCACAGTCTTTCACAGATTGGTGAAGCTCTGCCCATCTTTACTTTAGAGAGACTCTACCTTTCTAAGATGCACTATTTACACCCAATTATATTACTGACCTGTTGCCAATTAACCTTGTTAGCTGCAAAATGTTTTTCCCACTGTTTAATTTTAATCACAATTACTTTTTACAAACCTTTGCCCTGTTAAAACTTTTAGACCATCAAATTGATTAAATTACCTAATTTATTCCTTAAAATGATACATTTCCTTAGTTTAAATATATTATATGTTTTTTTTTTTTTATTGAAATCGGGGTTGTATATCTCATCAATTATTTCACCTGTGTGCAGGTAAAAGATGAGTCCATTGAGCACATCGAGCTGAGTGAACTTGTCCACGACGACTCCGTTCCTTTGCAGCACCCCACGGGCCGGAGTCCGAGCCAGCATGTAGGTAAGTCGGGTATCGTCGCTGTCTGCATCTGTAGCAAATAAGTACTCGGACGTAATCTGTGTACGACTGCCTTCCATGCAGGAGAGCTCATCTCTCAGGCCTAATCTCAGCTGTGGGGGCTCATCGTTCACAGGGAGGATCTAAATATGGGAACAACCTCTTTTTTCAATCTTACCCGATTTAAAACATAATTTATTCAGGGTTTTTCTTTTGCAGCAATTGTTTGATTTTTCCTTGGATTTTATTCAGGTCTGTTTTATACTGACTGATTTGTCACTCACCTGGACTAGAAGTTCACTCTGAGCTGAATTGATTCCATCTGTAATCATAAGACCTATGCTGTCGCTTGTGGTTTCAGAGTCGTCATGGATATACCTACACCAAAAAAGACATTCAGGGTTGGTGGAACGTTCCGAATGTTTGAGTAATATGCTTTTCCCAAAGCAAAGGGCTCAAACATGAGAGTCGCATACAGAAACTGCAGATACACATGCATCTTGACATAAAAAGTCTGCTCTCTCCTTACAACTATCCTACCTGACTCTCAGTCCTTTTAGGTCCTGTAGGTAGAAGCCTTCCCCTTCTAATAGCATCACACCTTGCAGCTCCAGTCTGCCACATCGGGGCTGTGTTTGCACCTGCACCCTGAGCTTCTCCTTCGGGCTGTCGGCATCACGCACCAACAGGTGCTCCTCCATCAGGAAACTACTTCCTCCTTCTTCCACCCTCAGTAGGTTAGTGAACATCTGCACATTACCATCAAAAATAGTCATGTAAGTCATGTGTCACTTGTGAAATTCTTTACTTTAAATCATTGATTTTTTTTTGCCAGCAGTAAAAAAACAGCGAATGGTGGGTTCAAACAAAAAGTGAACATCGTAGTTGGTACATAGTGCACATAGTGGAGGTAGCTTACTGATTAAAACATTTGGATCCAAAGGTCATGAGTTCAAATGCCAGTCACACCAAGCTGCTGCTCCTGGGCCCCTGAGCAAGGCCCTTAACCCCATAACTGCTCAGTCTCATGATTAAGATAAAAGTCGCCCTGGATAAAGGCATCTGCCAAATGCAGTAAATGTAAGAGTTTATATTCAGGCAACCACATTACCTCTGGAACCTGATTGTCCACAGGCATGACTGTGATGTTGAAGATAAGTCCAGTGAGCACGCCGCCCTGCTGGTCATTTACAGAGAAGACAAACTGCACGAAGAGTGGCTCGGGACCAATATCCTCTATAGGGGGCATGTAGGCTATTTTATGGTGCGTCACTGCTTGCTAAAGGAAACAGCAGCAAAAACAAAGTGATATTTTTGTCAGGGAGCAACAGACTCTGTAGAGGAGGCCCTACTCTGGGCTTTGTTTCAGAATAAGTGTTTCATAATAAGCATGTATATTAAATAAGTACTTAAAGTACAGTATATATGAAGTGGTATCAAAAAGTTTTAAGACTTGCTCTGTTTACAAGAATGTACTTTATTTATCTACGTTTCCACACTATAACCTTTAAAAAAGTCCAGCAATCCCGCTCCGACCTTTGAGCTGGATCTTCATCCTTGGAAAGGTCGCGAAGTCCGCAGGAGCCAAATCTGGCGAGCAGGGTGGATGCAGAAGTGAGATCATGTTTCCGGTGAGAAAGCTTAGTGACAGGGTACGCACGTGTTCAGAATAGCAGGACGATGTCTTTTGGCACACTGACTTATAAAAGTCAGTGCTGCCTGTGACTGTGCGTGCAGCCTTGTGCTGCCATCTGTTGGCGTGTTACAAAAGTAGTCTTAAAACTTTTTGTTACCACCTCGTATCACCTCGTGCAGTATATAGAACAGCATAATGTATAGAAGATTTGTGTAACATACTGGGGACTTGTGCACAAATGAGAATTAGCATATAAAGCATAAAACCTGAGTAAATGACTTAAGCACTGGAATCATGGCGTCTTTTTTCATGGATTTTGTCGTTTCTGTGTAGAAGAGTCTACCGGCATCTGGTAGCCTTGGAGGGGAAAAAAATACATTTAGCCAAAAGATATTTCTTTATATATATATATATATATATATATATATATATATATATATATATATATATATAAATCCCATTTATAATGTAAGTCTAAGGGCAGTTTTCTGTAGTAGTTACTTTATATTCCATGGTTCCATTTGGTGTCAATTATTAATAAAATTCATTAATAAAATCCTTCCTGAGCATAGTTAATGGATATTATTTAGCAAAATAGCATTTTTCCAAGTTTATATAGCCATATTACTCCAGTGTCCCACTTCATGAAGATCTAGGACCCTCAAAGAGATGATGATGACCCTGTGAGGATCCAAAGCCATCTAGAGACGTACCAGCTCCAGTTGTATCCCATTTAATTCATATTTTGGACATTAGACTTTGAGAATAAATGACATCTTAATTAATACTCAAAATAACATTCTATATATGCTGTTTCTCCATCATTAAACATTTAAAGGCTTGGGCACAGAGAAGTTGGTGTTGGATCTATAATTTATATGATGTTTAGGAGCACCTGGTTCCACATCTACAACTTAAACTGTAGAAAGGACATTACTGATAATCACACACTCTGGTGCTCATGATATTTTTCACTCTCCTGTGTTAGTAATGTTTTAATGATTTATTATCACACTGATGCATATGGGTTCCAGTTTTAAGTCTGGGTCCTCCTAATGTTTCTTCCTCATACCATCTAAGGTTTTTTTTTCCTTGAATCAGTTGCCCCAGGCTTCATTATCGGGGAAAAATACACATCAATTTACATATAAGTGAACTTTCTTTTATAATTATTACATACTGAAAAGCTGCTGTTGAGACAAAATCCATGTTAAAAGCACACTTGAACTACGTACATAGTGCTATCACTTGGGAAGATACCTGAACTCAGAGAATAAAATCCACTTGGCACCCCATTCTATCATGATTCAAAGAAGACTCTGGCACCCAGGTTTTGGAAAAAAAATTCCCCTGGCTATCTAAACAGCTCAGCAGCTGGTGCTTCTCTTAAAGGATGCTCTTTAAATAGCATTCATTTTTTATTGCTAAAGTGCAGAAATGGGGTTTTAACTTAATAGCATTCTTAGAACATTAGGATATTTTTAATGGATACTCCTTGCACTTACTGAGGTTTGGTAGGGCTGAAACAGGATTGCGTGATGAAGTACATCAGGTCAGTTTCTGGGTGCTCGGGGACTTGGAAGTGAAGGTGGTTTTGTGTAATATAAACAAGCTCGGTCTCTTTGACTGTGATGGAACGGATTGTACCGGAGACCTCCACTGGCAGCTGGTCTTTCACAGGGAACACGTGGACCACCACTGTCTGTGCGTGAAACATAGTACAGAGTTAAACACAATCCACCTGAATCTAATCTAAGTTTTTAAACTGTAAGTAAATCCTAACGTATTGACTCGCATATGTATTGTATATTAAATATATCATTTGCAATAGCATTTCCTTACATGTCTGTCTGATAGATTTGGGGGTTCATGGATGTCAGAGAGGATGAAATCAAAAGAGTCCTCAAAGATCTCCTCTCCTGTGTGTTTGTAGTAGATCAGGCCCTGTAATATGTCCCTCTGCATAAACGCCTTCACCGGAACACCTGTTAAACACCACTGCTGAATCAAAAACTGATCTTTACTGGTCATTTTAGTTGCATCTACAGACAATGCTAATTGAGGGATGCGGAAGGTCAGAGGTTAAGATTGATTGGAAGTTCATGGGTTTACATCTGGTGGGGACTTAAGCAAGGCACATAACCCTCAATTGCTTACATTTACTGCATCTGGCAGAAGCCCTTATCCAGAGTGACTTACATTTATCTCATGTATACAACTGAGCAGCTATGGGGTTAATATACCGAAATACTGAAAGCTTTACATACCTGGTTCATGTGCGGAGTTTTTCCTGACTATGTTTCCTGCACTGGGGAAAGTAACCAGCTGGTAGTGAATATAGTCATCACTGGAATCCAAATCTGAAGCCATAAGCATATACTCCTCCACCAGCACCGAACCCCCCTCCTGCACCTCAAACGCTACGTTGTTGATTAGAAAAGGAGGAGTGTCGTCTTTGGGAAGGATGTTGATGGGGAACTTGTGTCGAATGCTGTGGCGCCCGTCTGTGATTCGGAAGACGATGTAGTCCCTCGTGGTGTCGCTATCAGAATGATGATAAACCACCACACCCTCACGCAGGTCCTTCACCCTGAACATGAATCCCTTTCCACCTGGACAACAATGAAAGAAGTGAATTTGTGTAGCAAGACAATCAATCGCCAATAACTCCTCCAATCCTTTCATTTTTCTGTTCACTGTGTAATTGACCCAAAAAGCCATATTCAAGGCATGCCCTCTAGCTCTGCAGTAGTGTTGCCAGAAAGAGAGCAGGGTAAGACCAGTCTAAGCAATGTCTGAGCCAGGAATGTTCTAGCAGAAAACCTAATTAGCAAATTTAGTACATTCATTGTGTCTAAAGTTGATTGCAGGCATTGGGCCCAGAAAACAACATGTTCTGTGTAAACCCTTGTGTTTAGAGGGCAGTGTGTGATGCAAATAAAGCATTGCACATTATATCAAGCCAAGAGTCAAGTCAAGAAGATTTTATTGTCATTTTAACCATATATAGGTTTATATATAGGTACATGTGCAAAAACAGCATGTAAACAGATAGTTATAATATAAAATGCTGAAGACATGCATGTGTATTATATAACTGGACTAGGAATCTGTTCTCACAAGACTGTAAGCTTAAAACCTATCAATCCCAGAGCCATATACGATTGGAAATCCAAAAGAGATTAATTGCCTATTGACTCTTGCTAGTCTTATGCATGTTTAGGTAACCTAGCATACACTGTAGAAGGTAATTAGCACTCATCTAAACCTTGACCGGCTCTGGATTTTAGTTTAGAGTTTCAAGTACTTCATAATAAGTCTCTAAATAGAATAAGTAGATATAGTACAATATATATATATATATATATATATATATATATATATATATATATATATATATATATATATATATAATTAAGTATTTCATAAGCAGGCACATGAAACATTACAGAATATATAAATGGGCTATGACCCTGTTCCCATTAACTGTAATGTAAATTTAATCCCAGAGTCATTTATGGTTGGAAGTCCAAGGCGATTTAATTGACTATTGACTAGCTGGTCTTGTGCACGTATATGTAATGTACTTAATGTACATGTTATTAGCCATTATAAAATTAGCCATTATAAAATGGCTAATAAAAACAAAGCTAGCTAAGATCATTAAAAAAAAAAAAATAACCAAAGCTAGCTAAGATAATTGAAAAACAAAAACAAACCCAAGCTGGATAAGATAATAAAAAAACACAAAACTAGGTAAGATAAAAAACAAACTAAAAGCTAGTTATGATAATAATAATAATAATAATAATAATAATAATAATAATAAACCCCAAAATCCAAAGCTAGCTAAGATAATAATAATACAAATAATAATAAAAAAATAAAAACAAATCTAGCTAAGGTCATAAAAAAAACTAAGTTAGCTAAGATAAAATAAATAAATAGATAATAATAAACAAAACCTGACCAGGGTAAAAAAAAAAAACAAAAACAAAAACAACAACCCAAAGCTAGCTATGGTAATTAATAAAACAAAGCTAGCTAAGATTATAAAAAAACCCAAAACTGGCTTAGATAAAAAAAACAAAAAACAAAACCAAAACAAAGCTAGCTACGATAATTAAAACCACTCCAAAAAACAAAGTGAGATAAGATAATAACTATTACAAAAGTCTCAAAGCTAGTTTAGATAATAATAATAAAAAAACTAGCTAAGATAATCAAGCCACCCGTTTCCTTACAGTACAGTTCATCTGGCCCGTGAGCACAGTGGCTTGAAATGACATTAGCTTTTACAATCTGTTTCAAGGCGCTGTGCAAAAAACAAGCGTCTCCTCACCACCCGCTGGAGTGGAAGGAAAGACGCTGGGACTCTGAAGATGTGTTTGTGCAGAGAGCCACTGGCAATGTGTCACCAATGCATTTTACACCTGATTAGCGACCACATGCTGGCCACCTCACACGTGTTTTCTGAGCCGTGCTAGCATAATGGACATGCAGCTGATCTCTGAGCCAAGAATATGTTCTTTATGTAGATACAGTACAATGGTCTGGTCTACCACTAGAAACTTGAAATATGGAAGTCATTTAAAAGTTATATAACCATTGTCACATCCAGGGCCAATCAAATCCTACAAATAAAGACGGAAAGCACATTAAAGTCCACATATGGATTAATGCTTTTCTATTAAGTGGTTTTCCTGAACAGGAAGCGTCTGTTCGCACATGGCAGGGAGCAGAGAAGGTTCGCTGGTGCTGATTTATCATAGTTTTACAGGTCTTGTGTTTTCTGACGTGAATGTAATATATTATTTCACCTCGAACACTGAGTCGTCCATGCAGAGGCCCATCCACAGCCACCAGAACGACGCTGTCTATGTTGTCATTGTCGACAATCTGCAGGTTTTCCCATGTGATTGGTCTGGACTGACCTTCCAGGAGATCCAGCCCTATATTTGAAAAAACAAACAAAAAACATTACAGCAATAATTTTTGACATTTCACAAAATATTGATATTATAATTCTATTACATCAACACAAGTATTACCTTTATATTTTTATACCATGGCCTAAATACTTAGTTTTAACTCTTGAAGGTTTGCATTCATTCAACACATGGTCAGTTCGATCCGCGTTTTAATCGTTTTAATAATGCGATGCTTTATAAACCAGTTCCATCCAGTTTAAAACAGCGATTTAAAGCATTTTAACTCCATATTAACCAGACTGAGATCAGTTAAGGTTTTTTGTGAGACAGCTTCATTATTAATAGAGACATTAGAAAGATTCATTTAATTCACTTATGTATAGTAAATAGATTTATTTAGGATAGATAAATGGATTAATTTACTTGTCATGTACATTACACCACAGTGAAATTCTTTCTTCGAATATCCCAGTGATGTCAGGAAGTTGGGGTCAGAGCACAGGGTCAGTCATGATACAAGTTGGTGACACTGGGGCTCACCCACTAGTTTAACCCACTCACAACTTTCCCAACTAAAGTCCAAAATCTTACCAAATACCCCTTATTTACACACAATATGTGACATTTTATTACAGGCTGACTGTTGGCATATATATATATATATATATATATATATATATATATATATATATATATATATATATATATACCATATATACCATGACAATGCTTGAGAACTGAAGCAATGCATCATGATATCGGTTCATTCTTTTTGAATAACCCTGTATATACAGTGGATAGATAGATAGATAGATAGATAGATAGATAGATAGATAGATAGATAGATAGATAGATAGATAGATAGATAGATAGATAGATAGATGAGATGTTGGACTTCTGATTGGAAAGATTTTAAATCTCACCACCTCCAGGCTGCCATTGCTGGGCCCCAAAGCATGGCCCTTCACTCTTACTTGCTCTGTTACTCTAACCCCAATCTAATGTATAACTGTTTTAGATTAACTAATTTAGAATCAACACTTTTTTTTTTTTTGCATAATAAGGTGTAGTGCATTGGATCATTTAAACAATATTAGCGACATTTTCAGCATTTTTGCAGTTTCAAACAAACAAATAAATAAATATGACATAATATCTAATGTTAATGAGTGAGCTGATTTAAGATCTTGTTAGCTTAAAGCCCACCGGACTGAACATATTGTTAAATACCCAGATTCCAGGAGACTCGTGGAGCGTTTGTTTCCGCTGTGCGAATTGAGATATGCAGCATAATAGGAGGACTAGATGTGAAGAAGCCATCAATAGCCTGAAAATCAACCTAAGAAAAAGGAAATAAATGACTAGTAAATAGTAATAATGTTTATTTTTGCAATAAAACATCCTAAAATAATTAACAAAAAAATTCATATATTACTAGGGTATTGACCCTTATGTGATTTGAGTAAATGTAATCTTTGAAATATATAATTTATCTGATTCAACAGCAAAATAAACCATAATTCCGCTCACCTCAATGGTCTTTCTACTGGTGTGGCTGCTGTTTGGGGGCTGAAACGCAATCTTCATCTCATTCAAGTCTTGCCAAGAGAAGGAGAACACTGGCTTGGTGTGATCATCCAGATGTGTGATGTAGCCCTCTGCTGCAGGTTTGGTCACGTTAAACACCAGCTGAGCCTGAGGGGTCTCATCGTCTTTGGCATCCAGAGCAGCTGTGGTCATAGGGGTCAGGATGAACTGATCTACTTCTAGGATGAACATGGACATGAAAGCAGCGTTAGGAGGCTGGTTCTGCATGGCTCCATGGATCAGGACTGGAAGCCAAACACTTTCTGCCTGAGGAAAAATAAAATAGGATGGAGTGGGTCATTGATGAACAAAAGCCATAACATGGTTGTACGTGTATTGAGTTTCCATTGGTAAATTTTGCAGCAAAAGTGTGCATTGAATCCGAGTTGGCATTTGTATCACAATGTTTGATCATATTTGCATCAGTAAAAAAGAGGATTTATTTATATATATTAGGAGATGCATTATATTTTTATTATTTCGAAAGTAACAAATCATTTGTGAGCAATATTTTAGACGTAGATCGATTTCTCATCGCTGAACTGTTTACCGCTGCTGCTACGTGAACATGACCTATCACAACACATAGAATACAGATTAACATGGCAGAGGTAGAGCTGTAACTTCCTGGAGACAGAACAAGAAAAGAACGTCTGTTTTTAAATCTTTTTTTCACTACAAAGACGTGTGTCTGAAAGGACCATGAGTTCGAAGTCAAAAGGCACCTAAGTAAATTGATGATTTACTATCTGTACCATATTGAATTGTACAGTATCATATTTTCCATTTTGTTGAATCTAATAGAAATCGGGTCGCATCGCATCGGTAGCTGCATCGTATCGCTGGCTATGCATTCGAGATCAAATCGGCTCAGTTATACAGATGTACGTCATTAATGGTACATTTTTGATGAAACTGAATGCTTGTTCTTACCTTCAAGAGGGCACGAGTGTTTTGATCTCTGAGTTCCACTCGGATCGGCACATAGTCGATTTCAGGTGAAGGAGGACTGAGATGTTGATATTTTAAGCCTGAAGAGAGGAACTCATTGCAGCTGGTCTTCAGGAAACGTACCTCTCTGGTGTTATGAACACAGGCTTTATTTCCAGGGCAAGAAATAGCTGTTTGTCGACCTTTATTATAAGAGAAAAAAGATTCCCATGTGAATTTGAATGCACTCTTTTCTATTTGGATTTTGTACAGTAGGTATGGAGCAATGCCTAAAACAGACACTTCCTGTGCAGGAAAAGCACTCAGGAAGGAAGCATTTAACCACATGTGAATTTTGACAGTAAACTTTTGTTGGCATTTTTGAAGCAGTTAATCGGACGATATACCTTCATAAATAAATAAAAACCCCACAGATTGAGGTTTGAGGTTTTGAAACTAGCTCGCACCGATTCCAAACAATTTCCGACGCCAACTTGTAGCATCACAATTTCCTGTTTTCCTGCACTTCCCTGTATTATTGGAATATGTTCCTACCTTTTCTCAGTCCAGGGATCACCTCAGATGCTTGATCTCTCTGCACCAGATCTTCTTTAATGATCTGACCCAACATAGGGATGCTAATCTCAGAATTGAGAAGACGGACGCTACAGATCACATTAGGCTCGGATCTGAAGGTCAACACGCTGCTGTCGATGGCGTTAGAGAGGCCGTAAAACTCCGGAACCACCAGAGGAACTTTCCCGAACTCTACCAGACTCTGCTGAGTTCCTAAGACCTGAACCTTCAATAGGAATGTCTCAGTGAATGTCTCTGAATGCGTGAATCTGGAAAAAAAAATGTATCTGTGGGTTTATGTACATTTCTCAACCAGAAAAAAATAGTAGAGTAGAAGTTGAGTAGAAATTCACATAGAACAACATTGAAATGAAGGAACAATATACAACGATGAATGCAAATTCCTACTGTATGTACCTATAGACTCTCAGCATGACAGTGTCCTCTTCCAATAATGGGCTTCCATTATGGACATATTTCACCTCATCAGGGTGAAAATGGCAGTCAAATACCTAAGACATAAAACAAGGCCATTAGAAAATGACATTCCTCATGAATAAAGCAAAGACAGAGTCATTTTTATTAAGTCTTTATTGGGGTACTCATGAGCTCTAGGGTCCCTGGTTTTGCAGTTCAGGTCGACTTAAGTAAGGCTACATCTACACTAATCTGGATACATTTAAAAATAGCATTTTGTCTAAATAATGTTTTAAAACGTTTCCTAAAAGTTGCTCATCCACAATATCATCGTCTGAAAATGCTCACGTCCCTGTACTGCGCATGAGCCAAACGTAAGACGATTCGACTTGCTTAATTTCCACCTGCCGTTTATTAACTTTCAGGATCTTCAAATCCTCATTTAGATTTTAAACATCAGACCTATAGTGTTGTAGTGGATTTAGATTGAGATTTTTTAGATTTTACTTTTTACTCAACCTCATTTTGTTAAATCAGTCGTTCCTTTTTATTTTGTGGGTATTTTTTAATAGAAATCAATCAGTGTTTGACTCATTAATATCATTCTATTAATAGATTTGTGTGCTGTGAGTCACATTAGTAACAAGTTCCTTTACACAAACTGGGCTGATTAGGGAAGAGTCTGATGACAAAAATCATAATAGGAACATAATAAATCATTTTACTTTTTCAATTTTGGATACTTAAGTACATTTGAAAGCAAATACTTTTGCACTTTTACTCAAGTGAAAGTTAAAATTGACACTTTTACTTTTACTGGGGTCACAATTTAGTGTATTTCTACTTTAACTCAAATACTTGGTTTGAGTGAAAACTATTTAAGGGAGTCTTGAAGCTCATATGGTATTCAGTGTAATGTCATTCAATTTACACTGAGAAATAAAAGAGAAGGTCTGCTAATGCGGTTGAGTCCTATATGGTGCTTATGGAACTCTCTAAACTTATCATCTAAAAACCTGAGACAAGGTGTGTTTGATCATTCTGTAAATAGAATCTGCTGCAAATCCATACAAGCTGTCTGATAGCATATTGGAAGAAATGAACTGTGTACCTGTGGAGTAAGTTTTCCCACCCTCTGAGTCACAGGCTCATTGAGGACCACCTCCACTTTGCAGGCCTCAGAGGTCTCGTCAGTGTTGAACTGGAGTTCTTCTGTAGTCACAGGAACACTCTGGCCTCGGATCACCCTCAGGCCAGAGTTCAACCTCAACACGCTTTGTGCCTGGGTCAGCAGCAGGACATGGCTCAAGGCAACCAGTGACCATACAAGGACCACCACCCCCATCTGTTTGGTTTGTTCAGCTGCTTTTGTGTACACAAGAAGTGTGATTCTTTAGACTTTATAGAATGTCAAGAAGGGCTCATTTCTGTAACCTAGGAAAAATATCTCTACAGTCTTGCAGCACCAGAAGAACAACCATTTAAACCTGTGGAAATGGAGTCATGCTGAAGATCAGAGTAACACCTGATCTCTGGATATAAGTCGTGAGAGAGCCTCTGTTATTTTAACAATAAAATAAAGGAGAACTAACAGGAACATGCAAATGTATTGATACTTTGTTGAACAACATTTTCAACCTTCAATCTATTTGTGATATTTAATAGAATACCATTTTATACTTTAGAATAAGGTATAAAAACAATTGTGATCATTGCACCACATAATGTTACTCCAGATACCTTTGAAACATATTTAGAGAAATCAGAGCACTGCTGTTACTTGAGGACACAATAAAAAACATCCCCCACAGACACTGATCTGTTAAATTGCTCTTTAGAAAATGACTCATTAAAACCATTCTCAGTTTTATAGCTTAGCTCTCAGTGCTTGCTGTCTCCTATCAAGGAGCATTGTACATACCTGCTTCAGCTGACTTTCCTCTTCAGGCCTTCTGTGCTGTGTGTTTGTAGAATCTTAGTCTGCTCAGTGGTCTTCAAAGTGTGCAGGGGGTCTGAGGACATCCAGCCCCCTGTTTCACCGATCCTTTGTGAAAATAAACAGAACCCAAGAATGATAAGAAGAACAACATGAAAAGAAGGTCAGTGCATCTGTCCCACTTGCCAAGGCTTAAAATAAAGAAGTCCTACAATGTAGACAGAGAACGAAGGAGAAATGTAAAATGGAGAGAGAGAGAGAGAGAGAGAGAGAGAGAGAGAGAGAGAGAGAGAGAGAGAGAGAGAGAAAAGGAGAGAGGGGGGGGGAAATTAGACCTCCGAACACAGGAAATGTGCAGAGCATTTCCAAGAGTTTTTACTCCTCTAACACTGCCTTTGACTCACAAACCCAGATGTTCATATTCCCTAAAGAAGGCATGCCTCAGACCTCACTGTTCCCTGAAAGAGACGAAAGGAGGAAACATGGAAAGAAAAAGAAGGAGTGAGAGATTGAAAAGGGGGAAGAAGGAGAAAAACAAAGGTATAAACTAAGTTTGAAAGGCAGTGATGGTCCCTGAGCTCTGAGGACTTTGATGTTTTATGGCAGTCAGGCCTTCCTGGGGGGAAATGAACAAAAAGGAGTGTAACAAAGGTCTATGACACACACACACACACACACACACACACACACACTTATTTTATCCCCAATAGCCCATACACACTTAACCAGTAGTGATGGGAAGATTGGATCATTTTTAGTGACTTGATTCGTTGAATCTCGTTCATCAAAATGAACGAATCTTTTTTTGAGTCATTTAGTTCATATCTTCTAGTTCGTATCATTAGTTCTTTGTCACATTACTCCTTTGTCATATGACTCCATATACCAGGTAGCTTAGTCATATTCCACGTCACAAATTTCTGTTTATACTTAGACAACGTACCGACTCGTTATATACATGTAGGTTAAATAGTGAAAGGAATACTGAACCAACATGGCTACAATTCCATACTTTAACATACACCGTGCAATTCCGTCTAGACTGCGATGTCCAAGCTGTTATTTAAAGAGCAAACACTCGTCTGTGAGATCATAAACCTCCTCCTTGGCGTTCCTCTGTTCCTTCTGCCTGCCGGCTCCATCCTCGGCCTTCTTCTCCCCATAGAATAAACCATATGTCATATAAATAAAATAATTAACATTTTGTCAAGAATCACTAAATATCATTAATGACCATCAGTTAACTTAATTTATATATCGTTTATAGTCGGAGCCCAATGTTTTTGGCAACAGGCTTCTGATTGATTAGTAGTAAATTCAAATCACCCAATTAAGGGTAGAAGAGTTACATCAGCCAAACACCACATGTTGTTCTACTGTCTTCTAAACAAACCTGGGCATTAAAAACATACTAGACTGCAGTGTTATTAATATCAGCAGTCTACTACATGGCTAAGGATTGCAGGTAGTTTGAACAGTAAACCTCAGCAATGATGGAACTGTAATGAACGAACATCTGGTGATGAGGATGAGGTTCCTTTTCGAGTTTGGTTCTTTTTAAGGTTTCTTCCTTACGCCATCTTAGAGAGATTTTCCTCGCCACAGTCGCCACTGACTCGCTTAGAGAAAAACTTACAATTATAAGGAACAAACTTATAGCCACTTAATGTATACATTCTCTTATACAACTTATTAACTTTATCAAAGTAAAGATGCTTTGAGACAAGGGCATTTATTTACATTCACACTCATGCCATTTTACAGATGTTCTCATACAGGCCGACTCGGTGCAGCTGGGATTTGAACCCTCACAAGCTTCAGATCTATAGTCCAATGCTTTAAACACCAAGCTACCATCTTCCTCGTCCAGCTTTGAAAGCGCTTTACAAATAAAAATTGAATTGATGGAAACAACCTCATGTGATTGTAGCCCATCTACTTCATACTTTGTTTGTTTGTGCTTTCTTATACACCTTCCTCCTCACTGTGGTTGTAAAGAGTGATTATTTCTGCTAGGCTCTGGTGCGCAAATGAAGGTGGCATTGGCCCTTGTATTGCCAACACACCGGGTAAGCTGGTTACGTGTAGCGGGAATGAAACTAGGCAGTGTCGAGGTAAGAATCGAGATGAGGAGGAGAGGGAATCTGAAAACTATCATTAACAATTCTTCTCATCCTCTCTATTCTGAGCTGAGGTGGGAAACAGTAGGAGCATGATCACCCAAGGTTTCATTCAACCACATGCCTGGAGACATCTGGGGGCTCTTTTGTGCCATTAGTCATCAGACTTCACAATGTAGGGTGCACCCGGTACCTCCTGCTTCACTGACTGAGTCTTGCTAATACACACACATACACACACAGTTATATGTCATTTCATAAATGTAATTAAAACTCAAGCATATGTACAGACACAATGTTATTTCATTTTAATATTTCTATGATATTTTATTATTTCTATACATTGGTGGACGAAGCACACAAACCATGTAGTTCATTTAATGTTGAGCTCCATTCATAAAATGTGACTCCAGTAAAAGAAAAACTATCCCTTAAAACTTTCATTTAAATAAATGAAAGTATCCAAAGTACTATGATTTATTATAGCATCATTTTTTATTACAAGATTCTTTACTTAATCAACTCAGTTTATGTGAAAAGACTCGAATGTGACTCTCAGCACACTGATCTATTAATAGAATGATATTAATGACTCAAACACTGATTGATTTCTATTATAATGATCATGAACCAAAACTTTCTTTTCAACTACTTAAAAATAATGTACACGAGTGTTGTGGCGAGTTCGAGTCTGGAGCTTCTTTTATCATTTATTCCTCACAAAATGTTCTGCTTGATGTTGAACTGGTGCTGAAATGTATGTTGGTGATCAGTAGATACACCAAGAGCCAATCAAAGTGCACACTCGACCCTGATCGGTGTCTGTGCATTTGACCATAAATAAAAAAGAAAGACTGATTTACCAAAATGAGATATTTGACTTTGAAATGTAGTAAAGTTGAAGTAAAATTCTCCCTAAAATTCTCCCTAAAATGGAAATACTTGGAAAGACCAGTGTGGTGATTCTCCTCTGACCCTCTGCTCACAGGATTTTTTTTTTTTTGGTTTTTCACCATTATGCTTTCTGTGCAAACTCTAAATCAGGGTTCACCAACCTTTTTTGCAACTGAGAGCTACTTCTTGGGTACTGATTAATGTGAAGGGCTACCAGTTTGATACACACAGTTTTCAGTTTGATCTGAAATAACAAATTTGCTCAATTTACCTTTTATTATATGTTATTATTAAGAATTAATGATATTCATCTATGTTAATGATTTCTCATAATAATTATTAACAATGATATAACAAAGTAGGAAACAGCTATTTTTAGAAAAGGCCCGTGGGCTACTCATGTTGTCCTTGGTGACCCCCTGCTCTAGAGGCTAATGTGTGTAAATTTCCCAGGAAAACATCAGTCAATACAAAGCCTAGACCAGCCATTCTGGCACCAAACTACAATGACAGATATGACAACATACCTTCTAAAGTCTTGTGCAGTCCAGGTCTCAAAGGGTTGGACAAGTTGGATCTACACAATATCATGCATAGTATTAATGTTATGGCTAATTATTTTATTTACATTATATCAACAAAAGATTGTTTACCCCTGACCATAAGATTGCTATGTGCTTCTTTTTAAACACCTCATTCCACATTTAGTCTCTTTTTACAGTTTCCTTCACTTTTCTGGGAAGATGTTCTACTAGATTTTATGGAGATTTCTGGAAATTTCTCCAGTTACAAGGGTGTTAGTAAAGTCAGGTACTGATGTAGGTGAGGTGAGCAGGCCTGGGGTGCAGTCAGTGTTCATATTTATTATGTTAATAGTGTTGTGGTTAAAGCTCTAAACCAAGTGATCTTCCACTCCAACCCATGTAAAGCATCTTCATAGAGCTGGTTTAAAGCACCAAGGCATTGTCATGCTGGAAGAGGTTTTGGGTCTCATAATACCGCATCCAAAGATGTCCTATATATATATATTTGTGTAGCTCCAACCTTGTGGCAACAGTTTGGCGAAGAACCACATTCGGGTTGGAAAAGTCTGATGTATTTCACCACACATTTGCAGCTGTATCTATTACTTATTGTGGTTTTTGAGAAACAGAGAAAGATTCTAATGCACATTTTCTATTTAATGGATTTCTATTACAATTATGGCAGTAATGCGTTGTGCACAAGGACTAACAGGATACAACCTTTTCACTTCTGCACAAAGGTTGCATCAGTTGACAGCTTCAGTTTTTCATTATTACTACTCTGGCTCTTTCTTTGTGCTTTCCTGTGTGGTTTCAAATTGAACAAATCCAGAGGTGTTTAATCTTTTTCTTTATTCTCCACTTTTAGGCATACATCAACCACCCCCAGGAGAGCCCAAGTCATATAACATATGGCGTAATCAAAGCAAACCCTGTTGATGTTCCTGAGTTTGGGATCCCTGTTTAATGCTGACGAGAACTAGAACTGTTTCCTGCTCACTTGTAGTATTTTAGCCAATTTCGAAAGAAATTTCTGTACTTTCACAATTATTCATGAAATAACTCACAGTATATTAAGAATTAAAAAATTATAATATAATAAAATATATTACAATTGCAATATTGATAATATATCAAATTATTTTGAATTGCTGATAAGTTTTATCATCTTAAACTCATTAAAAAAAGCCCACATGCAACTAAAATATCCAAACCCATGCACCCCCCACACACACTTTCTGACTGAGTGAGTGGTAAGTGACTGTGATTAACGGATCCAGGCGAGCATAAGGGCAAAGCTGATGGCGTCGGAGTGTCAGTTCTAATTAATCCAGTGTTGCATCGAATCAGTAATGTGTTGAGGCATGTTTAACAAGACACAGACACAAAACACTGACATTTGTTTCCTGCTCTGGCTAAGCTATTGCCTTATATTAGCTTTATATTAGCTTTATATTAGCTTTATATTAGCTTACACTGACTATTCTACTCTGAGGAAGTCCCTGGATGGTGTTCCAGAATTAATAAAACTTGACAACAAACCCAGTAACCCAGGCATTTGTTAATTGTTATATAATTTCATTGCATATCCCTAAAATATTCAAATTATATATTTTTTGTGTATCTGTATGCTATTTGTATGTACACTGTATAGTATTATGGGTTCTGTTGTACAACCCCAATTCCAAAAAAGTTAAAACACTCTGCACAATGTAAATAAAACCCATGTTTTATTCACAATAAAACATACAAAACATATCAAATGTATGACTGAGGAAATGTACCATTTTATAGAAAAAATAAGGTCATTATTTGGATTTGATGGCTGCAACACGTTTCAAAAAAGTTGATTCAGGGCAGCAAAAGTCTGGAAAAAGTAAGTGTTATTAAAATGAATGAGTTGTAGAAACATTTTGCAACAAATGAGGTGAATTAGCAACAAGTCAGTAAGATGATTGGGTGTAAAAAGTGTAGAGATTCACCAATCTGTGATAGATTGTGTCTACAAATAATGGAACAATTTCACAATAATGTTCCTCAACATCGAATAGCAAGAAAGCTGAATATCTCATCATTGACAGTACAGTAACCCCTCCACTGTAACGAGAATCTCGCACTCTCGGTTTATCGCGTCACATACCTAATTTATTTTAAAAAATAGTTTTATGTTAAAATAATAACATTTATTCATAAACATATAATTACTGTATTCTTGCAAATGTTTTCTGTGTGTTAAACCTGTGTGGGAGGTTTTAGAAATGTAACCACCTCGATAAATGTGGGATTACTGTACATAACATAATCAAAAGTTTCAAAGAATTTGGAGAAATCTCTATGCACAAGAGACAAGGACCAAAATCAATATTGTATGCAATGATCTTCAGGCCCTCAGGCGGTACAAATTTAAAATGACCTTATTTTTTCTCTAAAATTGTTTATATACTCAGTTTAAACATTTGATCTTTTTTGTTTTATTGTAAATAGAATATGGGGTTTATTTTTAGAAATTTACAAATCATTGCATTCTGTTTTTATGCTCCATCATCAGCCTTCTTCTACCGATATACTGTACCTCATGGTCTCACCACAGTCCTATAAATTTTCCCTTTCACTCTCACAGATACTCTTCTATCACAAATCACTCCTGCTATCACTCTTCTCCACCCACTCCACCCTGCCTGCACTCTTTTCCTCGCTCCTCTAACACATTCTCCATTACTTCGAACAGGTATTTAAATTCAGCCAGCTTCAACCACCTCTACTTAAAATGAATTACTTACTAATTGGACATAAACATATAACATTAAAAAGTATCTTTTAACTGTACCTGTCTATTATTGTAAAGGCCTCCCCTGTGCCACCAAAACACCTCAGACCCTTGAGGCCTGGACTCCTGAAGACCTTGTAAGGTGTGCTGTGGAATCTAAAACCAAGGTCTTAGCAGCAGATCTTTGGAGACCTGTGAGTTGCAAGGCTCTGACTTGCGGCACTGCGTGATCTTTCTACCATATTCAGCATTAACCTGTTAAGTCAATTGTGCTACAGTTGCTCTTCTTTGTACACAGTGTAACATAGTGATGCTGACATTTTTGCTATGTTTTATTAGTTTATAAAAGGTTTTCCAAAGATGTATTTCTGACGATATAGACTGATTTAGGTCATTTTAAACACATTTTTGCATTGAATGTACTGTATATTATAATCCATTTGAACAAAAGTTTGTAAAAACTTGACCATAATAACCCTAATGACCATTGGTGTGTGCTTTTTGAACATCCTATTCCACATTCGGTCCCTATTTGCTGTTATATGAACCCCAAAGAAACCAGATTTTCATCTGGTAGAATGAAAACATTTAAGTGAATCCTTTTGCCATTTAAACATGAACCACAAAATGACTTGTTATGATCCTGATTGTAATGTTTTAATGATTTATAATCACACTCTTGGTGTCACCCAAATGAGGATGGGTTCCCTTTTTAAGTCTGGTTCCTCTCAACGTTTTTTTTGCCCTCATTTTTGCTCATCAGTGATATAACTACACATTAATTTACATATAAGTCAACTTTGTTTTAATAATTCTTACATTGTGTAAAGCTGCTTTGAGACAATGTCCATGTAAAGGGCAAAGCCAGGGAAAGCCAGATGTTAATAGGGGAAGCCAGGAAGTGTTTGAAAAGACTAAAGTGGAAAGTTTTCCTCATGATACCATCCCCCATCTTCTGAGAAGATGGCGATTGGTGCTCATTCAGCTTAAAGAGCAGCTATAAGGTCAAGAACTTATGTAACTGCGGTGACAAGGTCTAGGGTAGAGTCAATATTCACATTTATCCCAAAGATGTTCAGTAGAGTTGAGGTCAGAGCTCTATAGCAGATCTTCCACTCCAACCCATGGGGTTTCATGGGGTTGTCATGAGGTATTGTCATGCTAGTGCCTATGAAGACCTGTACAATTGTATGCCTCCAACTTTGTTTGGTGAAGAACCATAAATTACTGTAAAATTCAGGTGTCCAAATACTTTAGTCTAATAATGTCGCCACAGCGGACCATCCGCATGTTTGATTTGGCACATGTTTTTACGCTGGATGCCCTTCCTAACGCAACCCTCCCCTTTTATCCTAACTAAGGCTTGTGTAACCCTAATGGCTGGGGTTGGTTCCGTGACCGGGGATTGAACTCAGGCCACAGCGGTGAGAGCACCGCATCCTAACCACTAGACCACCAGGGAACCACACTTTAGTCTAATAATATACATGCATATTTATATTTTTTGTTGAAAACAGGAGGAAATCTTTTTCAGTGTATACTGAATAAGTGTTTGGTGTGATTTGGATGGTACTTTGGTACGAAACTAAACACAAAGTTGAAGATCGTATTAATGAAGAAGTATTTACCCTGAACGTTGCTTGAACTTTTAAAACTTTTGGACAGTTATTTACTTTTTTGACTTTTCACCCGGGAATTATTTTGACGCTGTCAACGAATTGAGGTAGAGCCAGAAACTGCAGGAGGTTTTAGCGTTAATCCCATTTGAAGTGTCCCTTCACTGCTGATGGATTATGACTGCTTCTCTTTCACAATCAGACTTTGGAAGAGGGAATGCAGAGAACAGTGTTGGCCAAATGCCCATATAGGCCAAAGGCGGCTGACATACTTAGGATTTTTTTTTTTAGTCCCTCACAGATTTATTTTGCACATTTGATTCAATTATACACCCAGCAAACCGAAAGATTTTCATATGGTAAAACAAAAAAAAGCGAATTTGCCCGATCGTTGAAAGCCGAACACAAAACGAAATTGTTCGCTGAGCGATTCACACAGGATGAAGGGTTTAAGGTTGAAGCAAAGGAAGAGTGTTTGAAAGGACTGAAGTGGAAAGTTTCTCGCATCACACCACTGACAACTGGCACAGAGAGATCCTTTAATTAACAGATACAACCTGATGTTACTGTAGCACCAGGCATGAGGAGGTTGTTACTTTGACACCTCACAATCGCAGGCTCAAATAAAGTGATATCCTTTATTAGCGCATCTAATCAACAGCGCTGGAACTAGTGAGCTTGGCAAGCAGTCTGACCCCAGAGCCCGACAGCAACCACTGCCAGCCAACTATGCCCTGTAATCAGAGTTTTCTTCCACACAGCTTAACTTTCAGCGAGTTTTAAACACAAGTTTGTTCTTCTAGCACCTGCTACAGCATCTGGAAATAATAATGATTCCTGAATAACCAGTAAGTGCGTTTCTCAAAACAATTTGTACAAAAAACTGTACTTTTTTCAAGTTGTTCAAGTTCAAATTTTATTTGTCACATACATACAGAGTTCGACATGTAGTGAAATGCTTTGTATGACTGTCCAGCATTTAAGCATAAAAAAAAGGAATATAATTTAAGAAAAAAATAAAGTCGATAAATAAAAAAAAAAGTATAAACTATAGAAAATATATGTATATACATGAATCTAGATGGGGGTGGATGCGTAGATATTCACAGTACAAATTAAAGTGATTTAATGTGAATAAACAATAAAACAAAACTGATTTGTGTCAATAAACATCTCACTGCCATCAGAATGACAAGTCTTTTAGTTATTGTTCACAAACAAGATTGTCAATATGTAGCAGTGCACAGTTTCAGTGTTTCCTGGTGCAAAACTGCAGAAAGGACATCACTTATAATCACTCCAGTGTTCTGTATTGTATAAAGACTATAATCACAGTCTTGATGTCACTAAAATGAGGATGGGTTCCTCTTTTGAGTCTGGTTCCTCTCAAGGTTTCTTCCTAATAACATCTAAGGGAGTTTTTCCTTGCCACAGTTGCCATGGCTGCTCATCAGGGATAAATACACATCGTTCACCTTCACTGTTGATTTCTGTAAAGCTGCTTTGAGACAATGTCTGTTGTGAAAAGCGCTATAGAAATAACATTGACTTGACAAACCACGGTTTGGATTACAATGATTAAAAATGCCGCAGGCTGAATTTCTTCTGTTTGCTATTTATGAATTTAATCAGCACAAATGTACACATTACCGTATGTGGGATATCGATTGCAAGGAATGCAAGAATTTTTTTTTTTCTCAGATGAGAAATGAAATTCTCAAAACTACTTGTTCAAACTTCACGTCATGGCGTCACTTGTGCACATCATAAAAGCATTTTCTCGTCGCTTTGTACAAATTGCTAATGCTTTGATACATTCGTTTAATCGACTGTGTAAGTGTCTTCTGTTTCCTACAATTCAATCAATTGTTCATGTTGATCAAAATATATTATACTGGTTTCACCGGAATAGTCTCAACCCTCATTTAATGCAAAATGGTTAAACCAGATGTTATAATCTGTCAAGCTTAAATTTCTAGAACAGTTTTTCTTAGTTGCTTAGGAGCGTTTCTCAAATCTTCCTTAATATTTGCAAACCAGTGAGTGCAAAACAATTTGTACAAACAGCACAACACATTGGATTTCTTACAAAAGCCTGTACTTTTCGCAAAATCCTTAGTTCATCTCTCAAAAGTAAGTATTTGTGTCAGTAAACATCTCATTCCCATTAGAATGAAAAGTCCATATGTCATTGTTCACAAACAAAATCATCAATATGTTTAGTCGTTTTGTCAGTATGATGCACAGTTTCAGTGTTTCTTGATATAAACGATGGTTTGGATCACAGTGAATGAAAATGCACAAAATTTTACTTTATTTCTTTGACTTTTTATGAATTTCAGCAGCACAAATTCATTTATTTAAAAAAATATTTGATTTATATTGATTATAAGAGACCGAACAGCACTTTTTTTTTATGTACTGTACAAGTATTGGTTTGTTTCTTAGTTGTTCATCTATTTTCAGAAATTGTAATTCTGTGTTTTGCTCTGACTGTTTTCACTCTCCAACTGAAGCTTCACAAGATTCACCTTTGACCTGTTTTCGAGAACTAGTTGATTATTGGTTGATCTGATGCCGTTCACTCGGCTTCATTACTGACATTCAAGATTCATCTGCACAATTCATCAATTCAACACATTTACAAAAAAAGTTTAATTAAAATGTTAGATGACAGATGATGACAACTGGTTTAATCATTTTGCATTCAATGACGTATACAATGAACTGATGCCGAGATGTTTTAGGGGTTAAAACTATTCAGGTGAATCAACATGAACATAAACAACTTATAATGTAAGAAACAGCAGACACTTGAACACAATCAAATAAATAAATGTACAAAAGTGTTTGCAATTTGATCAAAGCAACAAGAAATGTTTTTATGATGAGCACAAATGACTAAATGATGTGGAGGTTGAACAAGTAGTTTTGAGAATTTCATTTCTGATCTGAGAAACACTCCAAAGTGACTGGGAAAAACTGTAGCGGCCATCTTGCCGTTTTTCCCGCTCCTCCTGGTATTTAAGGACACCAAGACTTTAGCTCTGGGCCAGATTATCTCACCGGCTTCCAAAGTCCCTGAGGATTATTTTTGCCTACCTGCACCTGCTCCAGCTTCTGGAGCAGCTCCTGTTCCTGTTCCTGTTTCTGTTCCTGTTCCTGTCCCCTGTTCTGCTCTGTTTTGGTTTTGACCTATGCACTGTTTTTTTGTTTGTCTTTTGCTCTGCCCTATTGCTCAGTTTGCCAGTTTATGGATTTTTGCATTGTTTTGGTTCTTGGTTTTGGTTCTCTCCCTGCTTTGCCCTCTTTGCCTGTTTTGACCCTGGACTGTTTTTGGACTTTGTTTTTGCCTTGCCCCTTTGCTCTGCTCTTTATATTAAAACCTTTTCTCCATACCCCTATGACATCCTGCATTTGGGTCTTATCCAGTCACTCAACCAGTCACACCCACGCTCTCTCACACCAAAGCGTTCGCAATTTGTACAAAACGACTAGAAATTGCTTTTATGATGTGCACAAGTGACGACATGATGTAGAGGTTGAACAAGTAGTTTTAAGAATTTCGTTTCTGATCTGAGAAACGCTCTAAAGCCAGTTAGAAAAACTGTAAACAAACAGCAATTGCACTGTAACAGGAAATAAATGAATCAAAAGCAATAGTCATTGATACATCATTGGAAAAAGGAATAAAGGACGGCTACAGGGATAAACATGCTGTTTCTTGCCTTCCCCCAGGTATGAGGATACAGACACTACCCGATCAGTGAAGCTGTATGTGCTTTGTGTTTGCGTGTCAGACATCTTGATCTCCTTCAAAGAAATCATGAGACATGATGGATGACCTTCACTGCAGGCGATGAGGAGAGCAATCTTGTGATTATGCAAACGAAGCTGACTTTGATGCAAAGTGCCCCAGACTAGACACAAATGTTCATGACTCGTAAAAGGGCAAAACTCCCTGCAAGAAATAACACACATGGATGAGAAGTGGATAAGAAGCAGGATAGGTGTAAGAAGGTTTTGGGCAGGGGGGTGTGCAGGGGGGCGGATGGATGTAGTGCAAAGGAACAAGCGAGGTTGCCGGAGTGCCGAAGCGCTTTAATGAAACAGGCCGGCAAGTCCTCCGAGCACAATACATTATCATATTACCACATAATTAGTTTGTTTTTTCCACTTGAAATGAGAAAGCGGGTCAACTGTGGAGCCAGTGCTTGAGGCAGGGAAAGTGAATGCCACCCTTTACCCTCATCTTTTACAAACACTAGCATCACACCACATACTTGCACAGTAATATCTTGGATAGATCCGGTTGTTCTGTAGGAGTGAGAACAAATCTTTCATTGAATGGAAGTCCAGAACGCTGCACATAGACTCAGAGTCTTGGCATCGCTCTTGTCTCATTTAAAGACCAACCGTCTTTGTAAAAACTTCATGTTTAGCTTTTGAGATTGCTGTGGAGTTGTGGAGATTTATTTAGCCACAAGGGTACTGATGTAGATGAGGTGAGGAGGCCTGGAGCAGTCAGTGTTCACATTCATCCTGTTCAGTATGGTTGAGGTCAGAGCTCTATAGCAGAAGATCTTCCATATCTTCCAACCCATGTAAAGCATATCTTCATTGAGCTGGCTTTGTGCACGGGGGCATTGTCATGCTGGAACAGGTTTGAGTCTCCTAGTTAAAGTGATGGGAAAACTTCATGCTACCACATTCAAAGACGTCCTATACAATTGTGTGTCTCCAACTTTGTGGTAACAGTTTGAGGAAGAACCACATATGGCTGGAAAGGTCACATGTCGTAATATGTTTGCCAATACTTACTTATTGTTGACTTGAGAAAGTAAGAGAGGTTCTATTGCACATATTCTTTCAAAACAATCATATTCCTCGAATTACAATATATGGCTATAATGCAGCGTTCCAGTTCATCATGTTCAATAGAGTTGAGGTCAGAGCTCTATAGCAGGAGATCTTCTACTCAAACCCATGTAAAGCAGATCTTCATGAAGCTGGCTTTGTGCACAGGGGCATTGTCACGCTGAAAAAAGGTTTCAGTCTCCCAGTTTAAGTTACCACAGGTGAAAATCAGGTGTCCCAATATGCTTGTCAAAGGCCTTAAAATGTATTTTTTTTATTATTTTTCTTTTTTTTAATTAATTTTAATAAAATTAAAAAAATTTAAAAAAGTGTAATTAATTTGTTTTAATTGTTTATTCATTCTTTGTTTAACTTGTGAAATTGTGTCTTTTTGTATATTTCTTGCAACCTTATACATGGTACATGGGCATTTCCAAGTAGGATACAATCATTTCATACAGTATAATCTACGAAATCTAGCTTGTTGTATTACCGCATAATGCACACTTCATCTTTCATGAATAAGACGATTTATTTAATGCGATGACGAACACCTTGTTTGTTTTTGCTTTTTAAAAACCTTGAATCTCACCCATCTCGGTAAGCTGAGAGGGTGTGCACTGACCATCTCTCAGCCAATGCTTGGCCTCAATCAAACAAAAAGACTGAACAACTTCGTCCAAGTCCTGTACAGTACGCGATGTCTGCAGTGATAGATTAGCCAGCAGCTAAAATGATCACGCTTTCTGCTCTTGTGCTCGCTGAAGCAGCAGCAGTAACTACACATTAGAGAGAACAACTGGAAAAGACTTGGCCACCATCCTAGTTCCTACATCAGCACAGACTGCTTAAAGATAAGCAAATGAGCAGATCTTTGTATGTTTTTCTTTACATTGTTTGACTGATGGCAGACGTACAAGGATTTTGAATTCTGTTTCACTAGAAATCGAAACGAAATGTAAAATAAAGAACATGTTTACGTGACACTTCAATGTAAAAATCTGTAAACATAAGATGTAAAAAAAATGGTCCTTTTCAAGCACAATAAAACTCCCCTGATACAAAACAGCAATATGAGGAAATAAGCAAGTGATAAACAGGAAGCAGTAATTATATAACAAGTTATAATTGAGAACAGGTGCTAATTCTAATGAGGCAGGAATACTGGGGTGGTATAAAATCCTCTCTATAACTATAGACATGCATGATTTCCCATATTGTAATAATTGTAATTCATTAATCTACACATGCCAACTCCAGCTTCGTCTTCCCATGAACCCGTATCTGGCACACCTTATTCTGAGCTTATTGACTTCCTACTTCTCATTGTTTTGGTAATCGTACGGCTTCTTGTGAATTGGTTACAACCGTATTTTTTAATATGGTAATCCTTCATATACAAAACCAATTCCAAAAGAAATGAGTCCACTGTGCAAAATGTAAATAAAAAAGAGCATGCAATGATTTGCAAATCTCATAAACTTATATTTTATTTAAATGTTCTCTTTATTTACATTTGAAGGCTGCAACATGTCTCACAAATGTTGGAACGGAGCAAGAAAAGTGTGGAAAGGTACGTGTGATTATAGTTAAACAGTTGGAGAAACATTTTGCAAATAATGAGGTTAATTGACGAGTCAAGTTTATTTCTATAGCGCTTTTCACAACAGACAGTGTCTCAAAGCAGCTTTACAGAAATCAACAGTGAAGGTGAATGATGTGTATTTATCGCTGATGAGCAGCCGTGGAGACTGTGGCAAGGAAAAACTCCCTTAGATATTTTGAGGAAGAAACCTTGAGAGGAACCGGACTCAAAAGGGGAACCCATCCTCATTTGGGTGACATCAAGAGTGTGATTATAGTCTTTAAACAATTCAGAACACTGAGAACATGAACATGAGTACTGGAATGTAAGATTATGAGTAATGATCTTTCTATGGTCGTATACAGTCATGTGTGGTTATAAAACCAGGAGCTACTAAGCAACTCATAAAATCACTCAACAGGGCAGTAAGATGATGGGGTATAAATAGCGTATCTTAGAGAGGCAGAGTGTCTCAGAAGTAATAATAGCCGTCGCTTCACCAAACTATGATAAACTGTGTCTACAAATTGTGGAACAATTTCAGATGTTCATCAACTTCAAATTGTCAAACAGTTAAATATTTCATTGTTTACTGCATTTAAAACAGTGGGTGGTCTAGTGGTTAGGATGCGGCGCTCTCACCGCTGCGGCCCGGGTTCGATTCCCAGGGAACCGACCCCAGCCATTAGAGTTGCACAAGCCAGTGACCTCTAGGTGTCGGTCCCAAGCCCGGATAAATGGGAAGGGTTGCGTTAGGAAGGGCATCCCTCGTAAAAACGTAACAAATCGAACATGCGGATCTTGAATACGGATGATCCGCTGTGGCGACCCCTAATGGGAGAAGCCGAAATAAAAAATTTGCTGCATTTAAAACAGTCATGATTCTGTAATGGGCTCATTAACACCTCCAGAAACTATTTATCGTCTGTACCACAAATGCAGGTTAAATCTCTTTCATGCAAAAAAGAGGACATGCAAGAACATGATCCAGAAATGCATCCTGCATCTATTTTATTTTCGGGGTTAGACCTGAAAACATGTGTCGCATCATAAACCAAAAAACACAATAAAGGACACCCAGAACTGTTGCGCAACTAGAATCTTGTATCAGAGACATATGGGAGAACATTCTTCTCCCAAAACATTTTAGTTTCCAGATGTATACGGACAGAAGACCTAATGCTACACAGTGTTAAACATGACCCTGTCCCAACTTTTTTGAGACGTGTTGCAGCCATCAAATTCAAAATGTATTTTTTCCTAAAAATTATATATAGTCTCAGTTTAAACATTTGATGCCTTTTTTGTTTGATTGTGACTAGAATATAAATTTATGGGATTTAAAACTTATTGCATTGTGTTTTTACTTACATTACACAGTTTTCCAATCTTTTTTGGAATTGGGCTTGTATAAATTCTTACGATTGCTACAAAGTCTTTTGTATTGCTGCAGGTCATGTTTTTGTTCCTAGGTCCTTGCTCATAATGTTTTTTCTCATGGACTTGCCAAAGTCTGTCTAAGGAGCTCCCTATTCCGCCTCTCCCCATGCAAACATATTCATCCCGCAGTATTTCTGTACCAGGAAACTTGGTTCCAGCAGTTGGATGGTGAATCTTTGCTGGGTGGCAAATACAAAAACAAAGCAGCAGCGTGGCTTGAGTCCAGTGATCTGGTCGCTTTCCAGTTGGTGTTTAATCACATATCTGTAGTCAGTGTTGGAGCCTTTGCTTTTTACAGCCAGCTGAAATCAGAGAGGGCTGAGTACAGCAGGTCAGAAGAACAAAGCTGACTGCATTGAGCTTAGCCTGATCAGGTGTGCAATTTAACTCTGGAGACAAGGAAGGATGGAGATGACAACCAAAAGATGAGAGGTTGTTAAATGGAATGGGGGGTATGGGTGGTATTAATAGTGGTAGTGGTGGTGGGGGAACCATGCCAAGATCATGAGCTTTTTGCCAAAAGTAGACCTGCCAAAACTGGATGACCCTTGTCCCCTCTGTCTCTCTGCAGACGTGTGGTGTCTCTGACAACAAGGTGCCAATATGGCCTGTGTTTGGGGCTGTATATGTGTCCCTGAATGTGAATGTGGCCAAAGCGAATTCGTGAAGAACCATATTAAAGACAGAAAGCTAGAAACGGTGACTTGTCCCAAAGCATGCACTATTAAAGTCAAGGAAAAGCAAATATTATAGCATTTATATTGTAAAATGTTCATACGGAACATTTATGAAGAGTAAAAATGGCATTGCATATTATGACATTATTATACAGAATTTTCAGGGACTTCTTGGATAATCACATTCAAAAGCAGTTTTTTGATTGTATTCTGAACACAGCTTTAATGTACAGCTGAAATGACAGGATCCCATGAGCACTCACACAAATGAACGTGCATCCCAATGAGATTCCCTGTGAATCAGAAACAGAGCTGCATTGATGTGGATGCATGCAAATTAAGAAGGAAATGTCACATTTGCATACATTCCGGGTGACCCCCAGTGCCTGGCAGCGAACACTGGCGTCTCTGACAGTTCGGGCATTGCCCGGTCCAGACACGTTGATTTGCATATGGGCGTGGTCTTCCGAACCACCCCGGGTTACGCGCCCATCTCTCGGAGGGACGTGATTGAACGTGACAACTGAGACAGGGACACGCGCACGTGCAATGCGTGTTCGCAAGAGCGCGCTCCTGATTAATTAATATTTGTTATTGTGGCGGTTGGTTGTGTGTTGTGAAACAATCATATTTATTCATGCTATTACAGTTTTTCTCAGTCGCATTGGAGCATTTCTCGAATCATCCTTAAGATTTGCAAATCAGTAAGTGCATTCTCAAAACAATGTGAACGAACAGCACAATACATTGGATTTCTTGCAAAAGCCTGTTTTTTGCTCAAAATCCTTAGTACTTCTCTCAAAAGTAAGTACTTGTGTCAATGAACATATCATTGCAATCAAAATAACGTCCTTTTATCATTGTTTACGAACAAGATAGTCAAAATGTTTAGTCATTTTTTCAATATGACTGCTTTATTTTAGTATTTCCTGATGTAAACTATCTTTTGGACTACAAGTATTAAAAATGCATGAGGCTGAATTGCCAACTCTGAATTTCAACAGCACAAATGTACACATTACTGTATGTGGGAAATTGATTATAAGAGACTGGACAGGATTCACACTTTTTTATTTTTCTTTACTAGTGGACTGACTAAAAAATTACAATATAATGTCATTGTGATAGAAAATAAAAAGACACAAGTTAAAATTCAAAAGGTAAACATAGGAAACACTTCTTAGGCAGAACTGCACATGCTGCACTATACAGTGTAATCAGTCTCTACCCCCTGACATCCCGGTCTGTCGGGCCTCAGATTTTCATCCACATCACAACAGATATCATCCATTGCAATACCATTGTGAGGCCATGACTGACAACATGGTCCACAATAGTGGCTCTAATTTCATCTGAAATGTGTCTCTGTCTCTGGCCTCGTCTTCCTCTTCCTCTATTTTGCCTCCTGACCCTTCCAGCATGCATCCTTATTCCTGGCTCTCGACCATGTTCATTTCCTAGCTGTTCATCCATTTTCAACAATTGTAAATCTGTGTTTTTCTCTTTTTATATACACTCGCCAATTACAGTAAAGGTTCAAGAGATTCAGCCTTGACCTATTTTAGATAACTAGTTGATTATTGGTTGATCTGAAAGTAAACACGCCCCTTCATTAGTGACATTTAAGGTTCATCTGCACAATTCATCAATTCAAGACACATTTACCAAAAAGGTTGAAAAGAACTGTGAAGAAGAAGAGCTTAACAAATTTTGACAACTGGTTTAACCATTTTGCATCTAATGACCTATGCAATGAACTGGTGCCTAAATGTTTTGGGGGTTAAGACCATTTAGGTGAAACTAGTATACAGTTTTTCTCAACTGCTTTCAGTCATTTCTCACAACAGAACTGCATTTCTCAAAACTACTCGTCCCACCGTCAGAACCTGTTGTCAGTTCTTCACATCATATGTCTTGTTGTTTTCATCAAATTGCAATTGCTTTTGGACAACATGCAAATGGTTCTGTACATCTTGTTGCTTTTGTCCTGCTGTGCAAAATAACTTGTCCTGGTTCTCAGCTGAAATGTCACAACCACCAAACCAATTAGTCTTTTTCTCAGGTTGGAAGTCTGTACTATCAAAATGAGTGAACATGTTCTCAGAATTGTATGTCTGTACAGATTTCTACAAAATTGTGAGCACATGTTTGCTAAGAAATATGTCCAGAATTGACAAATTGCTCTCAGGTGAGTCTTCACCTTTGTTAACAAAGAGAAACATGTGCAACTCTAGACTAACCAATGATCAACCAGTTCTGTGAAATAGCTCAGAGGTGCAACTCATGAAGACTGATTTGGCAGGGTCACATATATATACAGTGCACAACACAAGTGTTCCCCTTTCTGATAATGGAAGCTGAAGGAAGAAGAAGAGGATTAAGACTGCGTGGTGGAAGAGTACAGAGACACAGAAGAGGAAGGGGTATAAGATGCCAAAGATACACAGCGATTCCAGATGAAATCAGGGCCACACTGGTGGATCACGTTATCAATCATGGCCTTACAAGGGAAGAGGCTGGTCGAACGGTGCAGCCAAATGTTGGAAGAACAACTGTCATCAATAATTCAAACATTTCGTAGAGAGAACAGGTATGTAATGTACTGTTATAGTAAAGTAATACTGTAGACTTACTGTTACTTATACTGTAACACGCCTTAGGTTTTTCATGCATACAGTATTCTTAGTTATTTACTGTATGAATCAAAATCCTGTGATCCTTATACTTCTATAATTTACAATATATTTTCTCATGTAGGACTGCAAGACAACCTCGCAGGGGTGGCAGAGGGCCCCTTTTCACACCTTAGCAGGAGGAAGCAATTTGCAACATGGTTATGTCTAACAATGCAATAAGACTAAGGGAGATACAAAGTGCTATTGTTGAAGACAACAGAATCTTTGAAAATATACAATCTGTGAGCATTTCAACTATAGACAGGGTCTTGAAAAGACATGTAATCACCATGAAGCAGCTGTACAATGTACCCTTTGAAAGAAATGCTGACAGAGTGAAAGAGCTACGACTCCAGTTTGTACAGGTATGTTGTATACCCACTATGCTGTAAGAGTAACTTCTACACATTTGATATTGGTGGAACTTCATAGATCTTTACATTTGATGTAGCTGTAAACAATGAAGACAAATAAAGTAATTTATGCACACTGTGTTTTTTCTGGTTTATAGCCCATAATGGAAATGGAATCCAGAGAACCACCTCACACCTTCATATACTTGGATGAGGCTGGCTTCAACCTGGCCAAAGGCAGAAGGCGTGGTAGAAAGCTAATCGGCCAGAGAGCTACTGTTGATGTCCCAGGCCAACGTGGAGGAAACATCACTATGTGTGCTGCTATTTCAGACCAAGGTGTGCTAGCTCATATTCCTATTATGGGACCGTACAACACACAGCATCTCCTTACATTCTTAGACAATCTCTATAGAAATGTCATTCCTGAAGATGAGAGGGACCTCAATCGAGATGATCTACCAAAGTATGTAGTAATTTGTGACAATGTCAGTTTCCATCACTCTGACAACATCAGGCAGTGGTTTGTCCACCACCGCAGGATGCTGATTGAATTCCTTCCACCCTACTCCCCGTTCCTGAACCCAATTGAAGAGTTTTTCTCGGCTTGGAGGTGGAAGGTTTATGATCATCAGCCACATACACGGATGACACTGCTGGCTGCCATGGATGCAGCATGTGAGGACATCTCAGCAGATGCATGCAGAGGCTGGATTAGGCACTCAGGAAGATTCTTTCCACCATGCATAGCAAGGGAAAATATATCTTGTGATGTGGATGAGAATCTGTGGCCCAACAGAGAGGACCGACATGACGCATAGGAAAACTGCCATATAATTTCACCTTTACCTTCTGTACATGTATAGTTTTTCCCACTTTGTCTTTTTCGGGTTTTCATTTGTCGGTAAATAGCCTATGTGTAGTTTCCTTTGTTTTCTGTATGTAAGTACCACTATTGACAGTACAGTAAAAATGTGAATACAGTGTGATCTTTTGTTTCGATTCTTCCATATACTGTTACGTGGGTCGATGTTGATTGGTTAGATGAGGTTAGATGGAATCAATCAGAAAAAGTATCTATTCATACCATGTAAATTCCTGTAACACCTGGTTGATGCAAAATGGTTTGCAAAAGTAACTTCTTTTTTTACCGGAGGGACACTGTAAATTATGACACACACCAGTACGGTAATTTAGTAGTTTCTAGTCATCAAAACCTGACTTGAGTATAATTTAAATAACTAAAACTGAGTATGATGTTCTACTGACAACATGACTAATAATTTTGCCTGTCACGTTCACATTGTTGAAAAAATGACATGGGATTCTGCTGCCTCTGACACAATGATTGATGAAAAAACACGCTTTTGCACGATAGACAAAGCATTTTGAGCAGGTGACGCGTATTTTCCGGTTATCCACTATGTTGTGCAGTTTGTAGCGTTGTTTTGAGAAATGCACTTGGAGATCTGCAAACTTCAATTCTGATCTGAGAAATGACTGAAAGCTGTTGAGAAAAACTGTAATACATTTTGATCAACATGAACATAAACAACTGATAATGTAGGAAACAACAGACACTTGCAGGAATAGCTGCAAGAAGGATAGATAGATAGATAGATAGATAGATAGATAGATAGATAGATAGATAGATAGATAGATAGATAGATAGATAGATAGATCGATAGATCGATAGATAGAAAAGAAAAGAAAAAGTAGATAGATAGATAGACAGATAGATAGATAGATGGGACAGATAGATAGATAGATAGATAGATAGATAGATAGATAGATAGATAGATAGATAGATAGATAGATAGATAGATAGATAGATAGATAGAAAAGAAAAAGTAGATAGATAGATAGATAGATAGATAGATAGATAGATAGATAGATAGATAGACAGACAGATAGATAGATAAATAGATAGATAGATAGGACAGACAGACAGACAGACAGACAGACAGACAGATAGATAGATAGATAGATAGATAGATAGATGATAGAAAGATAGAAAAGAAAAAGTGGACAGACAGACATTTTCTCGTTTGTGGCTTTTAGATGTAGTATTTCTCACAAAGCTAAACATTCAGATTATTATTGTAAAAGACAAACATACCCTTGATAAGTCCTCTGTTAACAGGAGTAGGAGGACACGCAACGTGAGAGACTGAGACTTATTTAAATTCACACAACCTCAAAAAACTCACAGCCACTGGATTCTACAGGCATTTTTCTTTATTTAAATCTATTTATAATGAATGTTATTGAACTGTTTGTCTGAAGGGGTGCAAGATTCGAACGTTATATGGTTTTCTAATTATTATTTGTTGTACGGAAAAATTATTAATATTAGCATTTGTGCCTAATTTTTTAAATATGTCTAATATTAATAATTACCTGATCACCTCAGATACCTCAGATCAGTAAATATCACTCAACATTACAAAAAAGAAAGAAAAAAAAAGCACTTCACAGAAGACTGCCCTCTGCTGGATTAATCAGAAAAAACTTTGATGTCGAGAACAAAGTGGATCTCTTCAATTCCAGTGGAGTCTTACTCCAACACATTGTGCAGAGCTCCCTGCCTGAAAACACATTATAAATACAATTAACTAATCAGGCATGTTAGCCAGACATTTCCTGTGCTGGACTCTGGTCCTCAGGGCCTCGTTGAAAAACTGATAAAACAAAGACTTTAAAAATAATAACTCAATCTCACAACTGTGATCTGATTCAACAGGAAAGCTGTTTTTGCGTGCGACTTCTTTATAATGCATTAGAACTTGATTTCCCCGCATTTGCAATTCAGAACTTATTAAACAAGTCCAACATTTCTGTGATGCAAATGAGAGGAAATGATTTTTGCCATAATGATTAATACATTTGTTTGATTTGTTGATTAGGTCCTCAAATCACATCGCTTTCTCATTTCTGGGTCAGACCTTCGCCAGA